>NW_008751668.1:3140967-3254522 GCF_000715545.1 Opisthorchis viverrini
TGCACAAACGGCCTTGAAGTACAATTCGCACGGTATAAGCTGAGACCATACGCATGGTTGAAAATTTATCAGCCGTGGTGCCTTGTTGCGTTGCCCTAGAGGTATCATAAAACCCTGATTTATTTGCAGTAACCTCAGAGTGAGAAAGTGCTCCGCAGGAAAATCCACGACAGCATTTCCATTCCAGTGTACGACATATGTGGTGATAAACTTTCATCCATAAAGCATTACGGTGTCAATGGGGGACTCAGCTGAATATCCTGTTAGTAGAATTTTCTAAATGAATGTCTTGGTCCATGTTTTACATGGAGCCACATTAAAAATATCGAAGTATTTCCCTGATAGGAAACTACTTTGAGGCTGGTGGATGTCCCCAACCACTCCCTGCCGGTTTCACTCCTCACACTACCAACTAACCGCACTCAGTACCTCAATTCCATATGACTTCAATTCGCAACTGAGTAAAAAATTGGGCGCGTTTAGTGATAGACGCCTAGTTGAAGACAGAAACACCTGAACCCCCCGTTTGTCATTGGCACTAACATCATCTATAAATGCGTACTGCCTTTTCACCCTTACACTACATGAGAAAAATGAGTCTCAGTCATTCTGACAATATATTTATGCTACGTCGTATTCCGGAAGACTGTTTTGGACCAAGGCGACCAACGATGCTTTTTCAGTGACTTTTCAGCATCATTTGACTCGGTCCTTAAAGAATAATAACATAACTTGAAGGATGCTGGCTCTGAACGAGTAACCTTTACGAACGAAGCTAAATCTCCAATATGAAGACAACCACATCTGAGCTGCAAGCTGACAATGGTCACTCTGTTTAGTGTCTGGACAACAGAGTATATCCTACAAGACTGTCGGTCTATTCGGCTCGACCCAACCCCAGAGTCCGCAGACCTGCATTATGCTGCTGTTTTGAGTAGTGAAGACAAAGACCTGCAGTTCTTGTTGGATGTGCAAGAAATGAAGAGTTGATAAAATCTCACATTTTCGAGTACGAAAGATCTGTTAATGGCGAAGGGTCGATCAAATGCTCGGGATTATTAGTCCTGCCAATCACGTCCTGCCATATCACGTGCCAGAGACTCGTCTACGCATTATTAAACAGCCCATACCAACGGATAGAACAAATCGTCGAGCCATGTGACACACCACGCGAACAGAAGTGTCCTCTACGTAATACATTGGAAGAAAGGATGTTCTTCCGTTTCAGGAGGAAGTGTTTTTCGGATGGGTGATAACAAATCCCACAAGCTTCACAGAAGATGCACGAGACAGGAAAAGAGTTCTTCCGTGTCAGACTTGATCGAATCAGTTTAAACTTCTCTGTAGATTACCGGTCAACACACTTTCATGAATACTGACCACGTTTCCGTCTCACAGTTTTACTCCCAGCTTTGAGATGACCTGTGTAACAGAGTCACTAGCTCCAACATGAGGCAGCGTCATCCGAAATCTCTGATGGGTCTTCGACATTATCATCCATTGACCGAGTAAATGCCCTGGGAGTAATTGGAACTAATCTATTTCCGTTCCCCCACATCTTCAATCGCAAATTCTTTGCCATAAAATTTTCAAAAAGTACCATGGGGCCTAACGAGCTCTATCCATAGATACATAAACTGCTGAAATTAGGACAATGGAGGTTAACTGTCTGGTGGATAGAACGCCGTTTGGGGGCAAGTGCTGCCCAGCTGAATCCTACGGACGTTTCGGCTAGAAGTATGCGACACAACCGACGGAAAGAATGGTCACTGTTCCGCGAAAGAATACATCAGAGAATCATTGAATCCAACATCCGATGCTGTTGCAAAAACTGGGGAGCCGGACATCCCCAACACCGACTAACGTCAACTAGTTTTTTACGCGTTACTTTTGTCTACTCGTGAGTAGGTTGTTACTAATATCTGCTGGGTGTCGATCCGTATCCTCCAAAACAAAGTGACGGACAAACGGCTGACCTGATCAAGTTTTTTTCGGTGAACCGGGACGGAAGGAAGGGTAGTTCGAATATGTGATGGGTTTCTGCAACCATTTTTCCAATAGCAACCATCCAAAAATTAAAAAACTTTGGTTTTGAGGGTGTCTGCTATCAGGGACTTCAGTCTTCGGAAAAATACCTTTATTCAGAGGTATAATATGAAATAAGCTCGTGTCCTAGTTCCCGGACACAGGTTTCTAAACTTCAGTGTCTGGGTTCACCGGCACCAGAACAACGCCTCAAAGAGCAGGTGAAAACCAGATACATACGTCATAGTTATTCTTGGTTTTACACAAAGATAAATCAATTTGAGGTCCCGAGGACTCAATAAAGTTAAGTGAATACCATAGCTAGATGCTGTGCTCGGTTTGCATCTTTCTTAATTTCACCGGGGGAACATCAACGGTTTCATTTCAGCCGAACGCTTCAAATTCGAGTACCTAGAGTTCGGCGATAGTAGTGAAGGCTTGAAACTAGAAGCATTAAATTCAGCCACTCGATCACTCAAATGGACGGGTTGGCGCACAAGACTAGAAAGGGGGTTTTTAGTCGTCTCAGGCTAACGATGGCCTGAAAGCAGTGAGACGCCCCATCTTGGATTCGGAGGATAGAAAAGTAATCCTAATATAGGGTATCATGCTCCTCTTGTTACAGTCGAAGTAGTTCGGACTGGACCACGGAAAACAGAAGTCAAGCACCGGACCAACCGTCAAGCAGCACCCTGAATGTTTTTCACAAGTAAACGGTGAGTACGGTAGACAGGTAACCGCGGAGGTTAACTGGCGGCACTGTTGAGTCTGCGCGAGATGGAAAGATGCCGAGCAAAGTAAGTTTGGACCCACACCCGAGTCCCTTTCCGACTAAGGTTGCTCAGATTATAAATAGCAGTTGTCTTTAGCGACTGTAGAAGTGCATACATTCTTGATTGGCCCTTCGTATCTAACGCTACATCTAATTTCGAAATTCAATATAAACTTCTGGGAGACCAAAAAGATTAAAATTGTAGAAATATGGGGTGGGGACAATATAGTTAATGGTAGAAAGCAGATAAAACTACGCATATCCTAGCACAACAACAATATCATTGCTGTACTTAGATGGGATAATTAAATCTTGATGTGGTTGGTTTTCTGGGCTTCCCAATGTTCCAGAGACCATAAGAACGAGACCATTCCAGGTTCTGTGCGTAGCTGTTCCGTACTTCGCACTTGTAACCAAAGACCATCTCGCATTGGGCTATACTCTTGGATTCCTCATTCCATCTCCTTCACGAAATATAGCGGTCAAATTGACCTTTTCGATGGTGCTAGATGGGCCATTGAAGTTTTTCCTGGGGGAAACTATGCAATGAATTCAACCAGGTGGATGCATGCGCGCCACTGAGCTCGAGATCGGGACATATATGCTAATTCCCCCAACTATTTGTGTACCGGGGACTCCACTGATGGAGATAGTGATGAACAATGCAGCTGAGTTCGCCGGTGCTGGTTTTCACACTTTACCATCAAGTGATTGGTTGACATCTCCCTGGCTCACTTCACCATCTACGGAACTGTGCCTAAAGAGCCCTCCGAAGAAGTCAATCGACTTACATACGGAGCACGTGGTCAAACCATTGCAAATTACGGAATATGGTCAGCTCATCTATCGTTATCTACTCCGAAAACTGTAGGAGATAGGCCAGCATTACTGAATCCAGTAAACCTATGGAACTCGAGCGATGCCCCCAGGACAAACATGGTCGGACACTGGAAGCTTTCCAATGTCCTCAGGTTACAGTGGGCAGGGTTTGCTCCACATAACAAAATGAAGCGCAAGACCACACTATGAACTCGGACTTTGACAATCTGATGTCAAGTCTAGGCCAGAGAAGAGCCAGGATGACAAAGGCTACTCTGGCCTTCCATATCAGGATGAAATCCCTATTGAAAATTGCCGAATCTCCTCACACCATCATTGGTATGCAATACTGCTTACATTCCAATGAGGTCAGATCCAAAAAGGGCTGCACCGTTTGCGTACCAGATATCTGTGAGCGAACGCCCCACGGGCATTAGAGATTGGGGGCGGGTTTTCATAATCACATCAACAAGAAAGTTGAACAGAAAGGGAGACGTTATCATCGGATGCAGTGGACTCAACGAGAGAGCTTGCCGCAGACTTTCAAGTGAGCTGGTGTAGTAATTTATTGGGGCACTTCTGCTCCACAGAAACTGCTAGAGTCCGACGAGCAACAGAACCAACGGCAGAATTGAAGTGAGGAGAGATTACCAGTTTGTTGTTGGGGACGGTTTCTTTACTTCAAAATGAATGACGCATCCCCTTGCGGGCTGGAAATCAACTCGTCTCCTTACGGATCTTCAACCTTCAAAGGATCAAATTAGCTTGAGATGGGGTGAACTTAATGACCGGGAGGTCCATGACTCGAATATAACCCCAACACTTCGACAGCTCCAGTCTAGGCTTGAGCCACCTGGCAGTATCTCAGCTCTCATGTTTCTTTCAGGCAACATGAAAGTTAGGCATCAAACGGGTGTTACAGCTGAATGGTCATAGCTATGTTAGGGGTAGAACCAGTAAGCACCTTCGGTTTCACAACCAGCTAAGCTATTCTTCAGTACTCCAATAAGCGTTTATCGTAAATGAATTACAGAACCGTTTCTTTCAGTTGTCGTTTCAATCACCTTTCCAAGGCTAGTCGATCGAACTGGGGAAAGGCCTTCGCTGCGGAGTTATTTATTCGGAAATGCCAACTGACCGGTCACAGACCATTGAACAGGGAAGCAAAACTCTAATCTGCATCTTAGTTACAAAAACTGGACACAGATCTTCTCCCGAACGAGTTTTCCTAGAGATTCGTTGCCTCCACTCATTCGTCGGTCAAATCCGAGCAGATGTTACAAAGTGGCCCCCCGCAACAGAATTCCCTTTTTCAGTCGACGCAGAGCGAAATTCTACGAACAACACATACTACTCGCGTGCCTCCCGATCAGTGGTATCACCGTTACACTGGTATTGGGCACAAATGTCACGCTGACTAATTTTCTCTATCTCCTGAGTTTTCATTGTTCATCCAAGCTCTCGGTCTTCTCCTACACTTCGTTGTTTGGTGTTTGAGGGATTTGAGTGAACCACTGTGCTCATAGCCTACTGATTTCCTAGCATGAAACGGGTCTACTGATTTTGACATTTGGTGGTCGTACAGGAGAGGTCAGACAGCAGCTCTGAACACCGCCTGCTTAGTTCCATTTAATTTGGGTCATACTTCGTCCATTACACCCTGCCAGTACTGTGTTGGTTCATTGCACCGTGTAGATGGTCTAGCTCAGATCGATGGTACTAAGTTATGGTAGTTCTCCAAAGATGATCGGCTGACTTGTGACAGCCTGAAGAACAACTGTCAGACGTGCTCTCACTAGGGTGTGATTGCAGTCAATTCATGTATCCAAGAGAGTGCAGCAGTCTCGAATTGTGGCTCACCACCAGTGTCTGTCAGCCACGTGATCCAATTAGGTACATGATTAGTCCACACTTGATCGAAGCTAAACTATACAGTGAGATAGATTGGGTTGAAAATCCGTACTGAATAGCAGCGGTTGACAGTCACCACACAAACAGAGTAGCCCTCTGTTGTCTATGCGGCGAGTATCACCTACAGATCGACTGGCTAGATATAATCCCACAGGGTTGAGACTACCGACCTAGACACAAATACAACCCGCAAGGATGAGCTCAGCGCTTCATGGTTGACGACTAATACAGGATAAATCTTTATGGTAATTGCTTCTTAGCAGCCGGTCGGAACATTTAAGTGACACTACAAACTGGTTTTAATGTAGGGTGGTATTGAGCTGGATAAACGAACGTCGAGAGACGACAGTTCATTGAAATCCCATCAACCACGGTGCATTCAGCTCTGGGGTTGAGCGCGACTCCCATGAGTCATCGCTTCAAACGAAGAAAATATGAAAATGCTGAGTACGTCCCGGGCGCTTCAATCTGCATGGTGATACTCTGGTCTCGTATGCGTGTTTCAGAGACACAGCATATGCTAACCCTATGAATAAGGTTTGTGCCATTTGAAAGTTCCGTACATTACGGACGTTGAAACATGGTGATATCTGGTCTCGTATGCGTGTTTCAGAGACACAGCATATGCTAACCCTATGAATAAGGTTTGTGCCATTTGAAAGTTCCGTACATTACGGACGTTGAAATTTCCTATACAAAAAGGACCTAGTGAATCTATCAGTGTTATTGTCTTGGTAGAAAACACTGCTCATGAGAGTCCACCGCCGGTTTCGTTCTTCTTGAGGCATCTACCCACATTATGTTATACTTGAACACCAAATTGTAGATAAGTGAGGGTATATACTCACTTGCAAAGAACATTCGTTTTGACTGAATGTGCTGTTTAGTTGGCATAGCATTCAAGATATCACAGACGCTGCAGTTCGCAGGATCATTGTAGCACTCAAGGTCGACCAGCACGTGAAGGCGAGCGCTTTTGGTTCGGATACAGTCGATCAATAGACGGGTGGCCCGATTGTGAAGCTTTTTACACGGAAATCCCCCAAGCTCAATCGGGAAGACAAACATGACACACGCAGGCATCCATTTTCAAAGAGATGCCTGGATGAAGCTGATCATCGTGAAATATTAGAGTGGTTGTTCTCAAACAGGGCCTAGTTGCCATAAGGGGCCTAGTCCGGTCCAGAAACACAAGGCAGAGCGTGAGAACTTCCCTAATTTGCCAATCAAAAGCTAATCACTGTATGCCTGGTTGTGAATGTAACCCGCGGAATTCCGATGGAGCGCCTAGCCAACAAAGAAATACAATAAGCACACAACTGAGTACTACTAATAAGCGAGGGGCTACGAAAGCCAGAAAGATGGTGAACATAAAAAATAAAGCGCAACAAAATTGTGAGGAGCGATGAGCTGCATAGTGGTTATCAGCTGAGTTTTTGGTACACCATTGTAACAAGTAGCTCGAAGTTTTATTGTATACATAAGTAAAAAAAATCACGACCGGAGGTTAGGTCACCGATTTACAAGAAAATCCCAAAAATACTGGTGCTTGAGCAATATGACAGTGCAAATCAATCCAGATAGAAATGGAACATTGTATACAAAGTAAAAAAAATCACGACCGGAGGTTAGGTCACCGATTTACAAGAAAATCCCAAAAATACTGGTGCTTGAGCAATATGACAGTGCAAATCAATCCAGATAGAAATGGAACGTCAAGGAAGCTGTGTACGTGGACGACGCCCAGTCGGGCCCTGAGGTTTATCGAATTTCTTTTTCGACTCCAGCGGTTTGGGATTGAGAACGTCCAGAAGATAATCGGTAGTGAGTTCCTTCATATCATCTATCTCCAGCTGAGGAGAAAAAAGGACAGATATCATTTGTCTTTAGAAAAAAGCCAGGATCTCGCGAAATGCGAAGGACAAGATGCAACATGCGATACCACTGCACTCGGGTATAAAAAGACAAATAATGTGTGGAACCAGGCAATAAGGGTTTGGAGTTCAAAACAACAAATTCAGCGAAATATTCAGAACAGAAAGCTATCGATTTTCCGGGTCAGTACTGGTTAGCTGAGTTCATCAAAAGGATTGGGAATTGCAGCGTCTCCTACAAGTTCTTCCTCAGTCTTTTGCGGAAATGGGTGACACACAGTGTTCCCATAAACATCCTCTGACAGAATGGTGGGAACATAGGCCACTCACTGTGTCAAAATAGGTAGAGACCAGCGGCTGTTTTGCGCTTATGTACGCTGTTCAGTGTAGTCTTGTTTCTTTCGAATTCCTTTTACACGTGATACTTTTGTTTAGATAGTCGGAAATAAGACTGCAAGAAGCGCTGGAAGTGAAAAGAAGTAGGGAAATTGGTAAACTCCCAGCGATCGAATGAACACGACGGCATCGCTGAATTTGTAGCTGGCCAGAGTGAAGAGGGATTCCAAACTCCTGAGGTATTTAGCGATCCTCGACGACAAGTTAAGACGACCTAGGATCCAGATCAGGTCTTTGGTGCTTCATTGTTACATCACATCCTGCCCACCAGGCGGTTCATTTAAGTCTAAACTTGCTCGGGCCAAAGTAACGGATGCAGCGATACCAAACAAGCAACTGGGTGTCCACTAGATATCTTGCTAAAAGTTGGATGTTTCCTATCAATTGTGAAAGGCTGTATAGATATCGATGGTGAAGGGAAAACGGGCCCGTTCTGCCGTCTACAGTAACAGTTTCAAATCCATACAACGGTACCGACTAAGGCACTAAAATAATTATCTTTCAAGGCTAGACGAAGATGGGATCCAAAGTCTTCAAGTACAGAAACAGAGCTCTATTAATTTTCATAATGACTTCTTCAGAAATACTGGCAATGGAGAACATTCAATCAACCAGACTGTTTCGTCATAGGGTGCGACGAGACTGGATGATGTAACCCTTCAAATGTTAATTAGAGCTCTGTACTTCGAGGGTGCGAAGTGCACCCATAGACCGATGACACACTTGAATAAATTATCAAGTGTATTTTGTAAAGAGGGCCTAATGCATAAACTCGAGGAAGTATTGTTAATTTCGCTCTCTCATCAGAGAGAAACTCCATCCTGGAGCTTTGAAAAAAGAACTGACTTTGGATGTACCAAGTTTGTTACACTGCAAATGTGGCATTTCTATGCACAAGAGAAACCCGCCGAAGAAATACTTAATCAGGAAATTTTTGGTTTAGAGTTACTTCGACTGTACGTTTTCTGTGCTCGAAAAATCCTAAAGCAAACAAGCATGAGATACTTGACCTGCGCGGGGTAGCACTCTGGCAGAAACAAAACAACCGACTATTGCAACCGACGGTTTCTGAAAACAAATTCCTTGGAAAAGGAGTGCCCGAGTGCACATGTGCCAAAAAAACCTAAGATTGGTTACTGTCCAAAAGGAAGAAGCGTTCACATAATTAACGAACTAGGCACAAACTGACAACCAACTGCGCAACCAAAGATGACTAAACTGACTCCAGCCCTCATAGATCAAGATCACCAATAGCAAAGAACCGAACCTTCTGCCGCTCTAATCATCAACCAGTTTTCGTGACATGGGGATAAAACAGTGTTGTGTCATCATTGCAACGATTGCATCAAGGTTTACACAGGACAAACTATCACGGCACCGCACCCCAGAAGTGGCGAGAATGTAGAGGTTTTGAGAGCAGGGATGCGATTCACAACACAGCGGCTGATGGATGAGGCAGTGAAAATCACCAAGCATTGCAGCGTGGATAGAATAGAGGGTGTGGAGTACATTGAGCGGTCTTAGATGAACGGAGTTGGCACGTGACCGTCTAATGCTGCCAATAAACGTAGAATCATTAGCAAAAAGGGAGTGGAAATCTCAACCCGACCAAAGTTACACGACTATCGTAGACGGACAAGAAGTGTAAGCGACGTTCGAGAGGAAGCTTCACGTGAAGCGACCTAGAGGAACTAGACCCTAAGACGGACACAAATTCTATCTATCTGCCATAACACTTGGTGACCCACTTTAGCAAACAAAATCCTTTAGCCGACATCTAACATCGATTTAGCCCCACTTAGCTCACTGGTTCCCCTTCAACCTTCAATCTTGACCAAGCTCGTAACCCGCCCACTTGGCCTGACGAAGCTTTTGTGACACAAGCGAAACGTTGCCAGCAATAAACTTATCGATTGTTCCCAAACTTTTCCGAAAAAAAACTATGACTTCTCAGTCGGTTCCAAGCGTTTTCCAAGTCACTGAAAATAGCCAAACATGTTCCAATGTGTTTGGTACAACGAAACAACGATCGATAAGTTGCCAGTCAGCTAAACTAAAGCCCAGGATCGGTGATTACAAGACATCCTCCGATCAAACTCCACTCGGTTGGTTCTGATTAATCATTTGCTCTATCATGCAATCAAATCCTGCGGATGCTATTTGCGCGAGGTGCGGACAGTCAGATCCATGTACAAGGGTGATGCTGACTAAGGACATCTGATCATTTTGACAGTAATCTCAGAATGGAAACCTCCCAGTGAACACTTTACTTGTCTCTGCAATTGCTATTACCATGCTGTTGACCTACATGTTCTGCGTAGAAGAACGTTTAACATCTGCCAACCATACTTCTGGTTCTGATCAGACTGAATACTACGTCAAAGATCATTTGCACAAGCTTTTGCAGTTGCCTCGCTAATCGCTATAATCTAGCTCACAGATTCTACCTAATGCGCACTTCCCTCCATGGAGTACGCGACGAGTCTCTTCCAATGATGCTCTCTGAGGGCTATTTCACAGTGTTTTTTCTTAAGCGCACTGATCGGCAAACCAGAAACCAATACCTTGAGGAAGGTTATGTAAAATGACAGCCTATTTGGTTTTGGCAACCTGTCAAGTACAACCAAGGAAGGGTTAACTCACTACTGGGCCGAAACCAACAAACAGCAGCGACAAGCTAGAATATTTTTTTTGAATAATGCACATGAATGACTCAACCACTGGAAGACACATGAAGACGGGCTGCACAATCGATCTAGACGTGTCCGGGTTCTGATTTAGCATATTCAACGAAGATATGTTTGCACTTTGTCAACCCAGTACTTTTAAAACATGAGCACATACCAAGTGTCCAATACACGCTTGCATCGATCATCGCAATCCAGACTACCATGCAAAGGTGCTATTTACAGAAATGCACATGAAACTGGTTGGTGCTGTAGCTCCAAAATTGTGAACTTAACGTTCACCCAGGGATGTCACATAGATCACCCACCGAGTTAAGTTTATTCGTCTATGAGGATCACGTGCACTCTGAAAACGGATACATGGACCTTCAGGAACCGCGCGACAGAGCAAAACACGGTGGACAAATGCGTCTACAAACCTATTATAGATGTCTCATCGCAAAGCATCTCGCAACGAGCGGCAAAGAAGTACGAACGAGATGGCACAGTGGTTAGAGCGCAGAGGGCCCATGGCTCGAACCTTGCATGTCAGCTAGGCACCGAAAGGGAATTACAGGTGAACACTAACGCATCTGACAGACAGTATTGTCGTTAGATGGATGATTTTTCATTGTCGCCGTACGTAATATGGCACATCTAACGTCCCATTCTACTCACATGATACAGAGATGGTTCGTTATTTCTTATTACCTACTGAAAACTTGATTAGAGTTCAGCAACTGTATTTTTTCACCACTATCCTGCCATAGAGGAAGCGGAATTCAGCGAAAACCTCGAACTTCGATAAGGTACGAAATGCGCGCCAGTGAAGTCTTATAACAGGCAACAGAATCAAGCAAGAATAACTCTCGTAAAAACGCTATCCAGGTAAGTTTTTTGGACAAGAACACGTGATTGTCTGAATTAGACAGTATGATCGCAACCGTACACAAGGTGGAATTACTCATTGGTATCCCATCTACCGGTGATAGATCATGTGAGATTCAAGTACAAGTCAACCGATGAACAACTAGTTGTCATGTGGTGTTCATCATGTGCTTCTTGCAACATCTCTACGGTTAGACTAGCGTTCCTGCTCTTTATCTCTTACAGTCATGCATGAATCGATACGTAGCTCATTTCTTGTTCCTTCTAGTTTAAGGGATTTAGAAAGAAGAGGATTCATTCCACGAAATATGTGATCTCAGTGACGTGTAATTCCTGACTTTCTGAAGCATAGGCGGGAATACACGTCTGGAAGTGGAATTTAACCATTGTCTCTCGCTTCTGGTCAGCAGTTCACACTGCAACCACTATGTTATTTCGACATCCCAAGTGCCGGTTGGGTGCCTTACCAGATGCGCTGCCGCAGTCGCTATATCACGTTGTATCTGTAGACCCGAGCTTCGCTAAGGCTCTACCTTTTTTATTACAAGAGAGTGGGTAGTAGACCCATTGTAAAAACTAAGAGCATGAATGGCATACCACAACGCCAAAACACAGGTGACAAGCGGTTTTCCACGTGTTCAACTCGTGGTGCTTTCTGTTAGCTACCGTAGGACTGACGGATCAACATAAAGGGTTGGATTGGTGAAACATGCAAGGATACTAAAAATTACTAACAATCTAATCGGTTAGGTGTTACTATCATCCGAATACCAAAAAATCAATGTGCATGGATTTAAGTGGTGAATCCTGAAATGTGCACCACAGTACTTACCTACAGGATTGATGGATACCAACTGAGCTTAACTGATAAGATCCCCTTCCAAAAGAGACAACACCCTCCAATTAAGGTCGCTTCAGTACGGTCCCGAGAGAGCTGACCTGAAGCTGACATCTTTTGAAAGACCACTCTCTGACTAACAATTATGGCTACACTAGATGTCCGAGAGGAGCACCCCTCCCCTCGAAACAGACACGGATGAGAAATTCGTGTTTTGGGCTTTTTATGCTATGACCAAAGGGGCCGTAGGAGTGTGGTTACAGCGCAGCTGAAGTCCCCGAACATGACCTTCAGCTATATGAACCTTGAAAGCTACAATAACGGAATCCCCAAAAGAGGTTACTGCCGTGGTGAGCACAAAAGGGATTTCCCATCATCCACAACTAGCTGGACAGAACAACGCCTATTTTAACATCTTACAGAGATGGGGGAACCTTGAACAGAAAGTCAAACCAAACATGAAAAACACAGCAAAGTCCGAAGAATAGCAAGGAAACAGTCGGTCCAGTCATAAAAGACTTTCTGAATCGTCAACACTTCCCAACCGCGCAGGGCGAACAGTGAGACCAGGATTATTGAAAAATATCGTAAACTGTTACACATGAATGCTCTCAAGAGGGACACCTAAGAACAGAGGCAGGACATACGACATCGCTTCCAGATACGCATGATACGATGTGAGATCTTCACGAACAAAGACAACCATTGCCGTAACTTCATTCCTACGTTCTAAAACCGTACCTTGCGTACCACATATGTTATATGAAAGGGTACAAATGCGTCACTAGTTTCGCAACTATCCATATCGGCGAGGGTCTCCAAAAACTGATTTGGAGGAGCCTTAGCTCTCCGCCCTGGCAGACCAGTAGACCAACGTGACTGAGACTGTAACTGTACCTTCGCTATCTGGAAGTGTCCGTGATGAGATCCGAAAACGTTGTCTTGACATCTAGCACGCCTATCTCAACTCCTTCAACAACCGTATCTGTAATGGTTTGGACACTTATGGCGCAGGAAAGATGCCGAAACCACCAAACAAACATTAACCTCGAGGAACAACTGAAAATCAGACATAGTAGGGTCTGTTACTGGAGCCGACTCTGAATAGTGATTTGTGCGAATCCGGTGGCCAACCTCCATACTTAGGTAGCGTGAATCCTAGATGTCTGAAGCCAAATGATCGTCAGAAACAGGCTCGCCCAGAACGTCAGATGTTCGGAAGGCAAAATGTTGATGAGCTCTAATGAAGACAAGACTTGAGTCCATCGCTTTCCTTGTCTGATATGAGCTAGCTGTAATAACTGCACCAAGACAGGAAACCTAATCGAAAAATGGCGATGTGAACTCGAATTTTACATTCGAGTCATCAACAATTCCTTCGTAACACCCGAAGGTGTCCCCTAAGAAGAGTATAGCACCCCAAGTTTCAAAGGTACCAAGTCCGCAGGTCATGGTGGGCTTCACATGTGGAACAACCGCTAAGCATTGGTAGGGCACAATTTCTTACAGCGTTACAAGTATTTTTGGACAAGACGGATCAACTGCTAAACCCATGTTCCATAAAGTACCTGTTCGAGCAGTCGGATCGGAAGCTATGGGAATAGTATAAGGCATATGCAGCCATTGTCCACTGTCGCAGTCGAGCAGCTATCTCAAATTCGTCTTATTGAACCGGGCTAATCGTTCTGAGCAAAACTGCTTTTCTGTCTACATAACAGTGGGCCGTGTTTTACATTGGCTAGCTAGTTTCCAATATGATTTCTAGAGCCAAACAAAACGATTTGGTTGTGCTTCGGAGCTTCACTGTAATTTACCTTAATGAAAACTAAGGTATTTTCGTATCTGTTTTTTTTGCACAACCTTGGATAAGATACAAAAAACGACAACCTAATCCAATACCCAGTCTAGCATATGGCTGAAAATGACAGACAAACCCCTATAAAGAAAGAAATGAAATGATCCAGTTGTAACACCTTTTCGGTGCCTAGCTGCCATACCACCCAAAGGAAGCACGAGGGCTGTAATACTGCCAGGTTGCTCAAGCCTAGACAGGAGAAGTCGAGAGGCAGAGGTCGGGTTCGAACCACGGACCTTCCCGTCAGTAAATTCGCGCTCAAACCACTTGATCCATCTCGCCCCCGACTACCACAAATCAACCCCGAAGCACTGAACTCAACAGACAGGGTTCGACGGTGATGTGCCACGAGAACTACATGGTAAGTAAATAACGTCAGAATGTTGGCATACACAAAGCTCAGGATCAGTGCACATGTCACTAAAGTAAGGCGCATTCGAACCAGTTGTACATCAAAAGTTGCTGATCGCACCATAAAACCATAGCGACAGGAAGTCATGTTGCCGCAATGAGCGATGTACCCCAATGATTTATGCGAACCCGGCGAGGGCGACGTGAGGTCGCATAGAAAATGCAGGGCACCAGCTGCGGTTTATTACCATATGGCCTCCGAACACTGATAGATGGATACAACCCAACTAATTGAGACCCGAATAACTGAACACAGCCGGGCAACACTAACATACAAAGCAGCTGAAGGTAGACAGCTCATGATTCGATCGGCGAATGAAGAAACCGGAAAAAAACACGAAGAAACTGCTGTTTAATTACTGTGGAGACTTTTGCGCAAAATTCTTGGTGCAATAAATCAAGCTCCAATTTCTTGGTTGTTGGTCTGTTCGCCAAGCTTGGCAGTTGGATTGCAAACGTTTCATCACCAATCGAGGTGATATCGGCGAACAGACGAACAACCAAGCAGCGCACCCGAGCTACCTACATTCCACAACATTGCTAAGCTTCAATTTCCTTACACTACAGTCAACTGTTAGTAACACCGCCCTAGAAATAGATGAGGATATTAAGAAAATAGGTGATTAGCATTACGGCACATAGCGTTTGAAAGCCTCCAAGGACTTCAGCTTGTCAGTTGTTAGCAAAACGAACGGGATATACGGGAATCCCAGACACCGCAGTATACTTGATGAGCCTGTCTGATCCGCAGAAGCGAGGAAATCACCCTTCCACCTAGTTTATGGATCTTAAGATCCGCCCCTTACACTCAACAGCAGCCACCTTTCTATGCACTACTTTGACAGTCAAGCTAAGCTTGATTAAAAAGTTAAGCGTGCCTAGAGACAGGGAGTACGAAGAAGCTCTTCTAGCCGTCCAAAAGGAAAGAATGGCTTTGAAATGTAAGGGGCGGGATTGCGATGTTCAGCCTTCCGACGGCTACCTAAATGATTGCAATTAGAGTCTCTGTAGCAATTCAGGTCACACTCAGTGTGAAAAGATGGATGCGCCTACCTTGACCTGTGTCTCAGATGACTCTTGAAAGTTGATGTATCAAAGACGCTCTTGAAAACTGGATACCCACTCGATGTAGCTAGTTCAGGCTGGGTCTTGTTCCCGGTACCATATCCAGCTGTTGATAATGGAAGATATGAAGCCAGTTGATCTGAACTTTTTAGCCCGAAGTATTTTTGCAGGCCGGACAACAACAGAGGTGTCTTGTTCTTAAAGGCATCATGATAAAGAAGGCTAGTTGATGCGTGGTGACTGATAACGCAGATATGACGGCGTAAAGTCAGACTCAAAAATGTACCATAGAAAAGTCGTAATGTGGTAAATAACCATCGGATGAATGTCAACCCCTCTAAATTAACAAGGAAGTGATAACGACATCGGAGAAACACTTGGACACTCACTCGGTAGGTCACATTAACCTCTACATAGATAAGGTTTACGGTCGTGAGACGGAAATGCGCTGTGGATAGAGGCAGTTCCAAACGCCTAGACCTGCCAAATCCATTCAGTTGTGGTGTTGATCCACTTTGCCGTAGCTACGAAGGTATACACAATCAATCACAAGGCAGTGATGTACAGTAACAGAAGCGGGGGCATTGAAATCTCCTTACAAATGTCACCGTATCCTTAGCTCGCCAAAACTTAAACTGACTACTAGATATAACTTGAGACCTTCAATACAATAACAAGTGGTATACACATACATAACAACTGATGAGCACTGAATTGATAAGCAGGCGTTTTGATCGTCGTGCTAAGTAGGGTCTCTTGCAACATGCCGATGCGGTTGTCGGGCAGCTACACAGAATATCATGCTCACCAAACGAAAGAGGTGGCGGACATCACCTGAATTTGCTGCAAAAGCGAGAGGTATACAACAGATGGACGCACAAATAAGTAGGAAAAGGCCACAGATTACAATTACGATCCACGAACATGCCAGTGACTGATTTCCAAATACTAAAATGGGAGTGAGTCAGCATTTTGCCCATTCACCATCGATTTGCATGGTCAAAACGCACTGTACACGTGACACATTTACATCACGGGTAAAAAGTACCCAAATATGGACAAACTGATAATGTTGGCAAAAGTTGACTTGAAAAAAAGCAATCTATGTGCTGTTGGCAGTCTGCCATCTAGGATGGGGCACAGACACATCCTGTGCTTAACGGGAGACATGAAAGATATGACGTTTAACCGATGCCCGTCACGTCCGTGCTTTCGGTTTCCAACCAGATTGTCCGACTGGGTGTTGGAGGTATAGGTACATCGGATATTTCTAGCAACTTAGCTCCAAGACTTCCTCCCAGTCCCGTCTTTCTTTTATCCAGATAAACCAGCATGGTTTTACAGCATCGAAACACCCGTGTTCTTCGCGAGTGCTGCAGACAGTGGTGACGGTGATGATGTACATGACTGAAGCCAAGTCTATCCAGTGAACCATTCTCACAAAACACGAATAGCCGAGAAACTAGGAGTATACCATCTGCTTCGCTAATTCAGTTTGCTGAATGGTTCTCCAGCTGGAACACGTGTGGGGGCTAGCGTGAACACGCACAGAAGCAAGTGTGCTACACAGGTTTTCCGTAAACACAGTTGATAAGTCAGTCTCTTGAAACGTTTCAAGCTTTGAAGGGACTGGGAACCCTGAGGGTTCCATACCAACCATTCTTATCGACCAGAAGAGTGATATGTCGCCGTTACTCGGAGGCGGTCAAATGCTTTTGTCTTATACATTTTAAGACAATTCAGTTATCCATCTTCCATGGGGTGGAAGCCGATTGATCGTTTTTTTTTTGGAAGAGACCTATGTCAGAGAAACAATCGGACGTTCTGCATTTGATATATCTTTCCAAGAAAGATTCACTCGGCATGTGCATACACAGGACCGCATGGGAGTAGTTTATGGTATCGCATATTTGAAAGTAACCAGTCCTAAAAAGTGGGAATCATGTAGTCTGAGCGCAAAAAGCTTTCATTCTATGGATAGAGGCGATAGGGCAGAAGAGCTGTCTCCAAGCTTACAAATGTGATAAGATAAGGCCTCATTAGAACAGGCATGTTTTGTGTTTGCGGTTTATTTACGACATTTGTTAACTCCTCCCCCCCCCACAGAACAAAGCAACGGAGCCGAGTGAACAGCTGCTGACTGGTACGAAGAAAAAGCGTCTGAACAGTTATACAGACAGCCTTTAGAAAACTCACTCTATGACCTATCGAAATCCCGTATTGATTCTCTAGCATCGAAATCAGCGAGGATTTGCAACTTGAGTACAACATGCGACTTTTCACTGAACTCTGATATCCCGAGATGGAATGGATGAAAACTGAAATAGAGAAGATAGGAAACGAAAATAGTAGTCACGGATGCAATAGAAAACCAATCAGGGATAGGAAAGCGATGGTGCGAATCAATCAAAGTGGATTCTGACAGACATTGAGTGCCCTATGTGGGACGAATGATGATAAGTTATGCGGTGCAGGAGCTGTCCAAAAGGTTTTACTTAAAAAGCAGGTTACGGAATGAACTCCAGTACATGGCGGGGATCGATCACACTTCGTGAGTTGTCGCTGGGGCGTCCATAAATCACACTAAGGACAAATTATAAGACAATAGAATTTTCCTTTGGTGATCTTCAGATAAGTGAAACTAGTACGTATCAACACAGGCGAACCAACATGACACATTCTCTGGAAAACTAGACTGAGTGTTAGCGACATCCAGGTTGTGCCAAAGAGTTGGTTACAAGAAAGATGACATCCCCATTAGATCCACAACACAGATGCAGCTCAAACTGGTTTATATTTTGCGGACTTTGTATCCGAAAACATAAGACTGAGCTGAGGACTTCCCGGCTCAGTGAGATCTAGTTTAGCGTTCAGCTGTAGCACCCTTTCGGTGCCTAGCTGCCATGCCACCCGAAGGAAGCACGAGGGCTGGGATACTGCCAGGTTGCCCAAGCCTTAGACAGGGGAGCTGAGAGGCGTAGGTCGGGCTCGAACCACGGACCTTCCGGTCAGCAAATTCACGCTCTAACCACTTGGGCCACCTCCCCCCGTGAGATCTAGTTACTAATAGGCGATGGTCGTTGCTTCTGAATTTAGTTAAACGGAGAGTTTTCCTTTCGGACCCAAAACGAGCTCCACTGAAACCATATAAATCAAGGTAAATCAAGGTTATATTGGTCTAAAAAGCATTTTGCTTTACAATGACCAAAGGATATTGGTGTGTGTGTATGTATACAGATAAACGGAATGATATGACATATATGTTCTATTGTTTGTAATCTGCATCTCAAATGTTGATGAGGGAAGTTGGGTGAGATCTTATGTATTCGTCAAGCGAATGTTTGAAAGTCTCGAGGTTACCACAATCCACAACAGATGTTGGTAGTTTGTTCCACGTGAGGGATACGCGGACTGAAAAAAAGTAGCGCCGACAGTTAATGCGGGAACATGGAATGTCAACGGCCAATGGATTCCGTCGGGTCTGTCGGGCCAAATTAACTGTGAACAAATGTTTTAAAGGGTGATTAGGGGTGTTTATTATCTTGAACATCAGGATGAGGTCTCCTCGTATACGCCGATAAGTTAAATCAAACAAATCGAGTTTACGTAGCCTTTCACTGTAGGGAACGTTTCGGAGGCCAATGACCAGCTTGGTCGCGCGGTGGTAGATACGCTCTAGCAGTTGTGTATCCTTTTGCAGCCATGGAGACCAGGCTTGGATCGCGTATTCCATTGTCGGCCGGAGATATGTGTTCATGATAATAGGGAGAATTTCAGGCGTAAAACGATAAAATATTCTCCTAAGCATCCCGAGCAGTGCCGAGGTCTTGCGATATACTGATAGACAGTGTTTACTCGGCTTCAGGTTGCTAGAAATCCAGACGCCGAGGTCTTTTTCCTCAGCCACCCATTCCAGTTCATTGGATCCCAGTTTGTATGGGAAGTGGTAGCTCTTCCCCAGATTTATGAGTTTGCATTTCTGGAAATTCAGCGGCAGCCGGTTTTGGATGGACCATTCGTCGATTCTTTGCAGATCTTGCTGTAGCGCATCACAATCAGCCTTTCCATGAATTTCAGACCAGATTTTTATGTCATCAGCAAAAAGTACGGTTTTGCACTGCAGAAGTTTCGGCAGGTCATTCATGTATACCAGGAACAAAATTGGACCAAGAACCGAACCCTGAGGGACACCACTTGTGGCGGCAATTTTATCGGAAAACGCTCCATCGACACGAACTTGGACCGAACGGTCACTCAAATAGTCTTTCAGCCAGCTCAACAGATTTCCCGTCACGCCATACATTTCAAGTTTCCGAAGAAGGATACTGTGATCGACTCGATCAAAGGCTTTGGATATATCCAAGTAACAGGCATGTACAGTAACTCCCGCATCGACTGCTCGTGTCCAGTCATCGAGTGTCACGAGGAGATTGGATAAACAAGAACGATTCTGTCGAAATCCGTGTTGTTTATCGCTCAACAAGGAGTGAATTTCAAGGTGCGATTTCAGGGCTTCTGCTATAATTCGTTCCATTACTTTTGATATTACTGGGAGAAGAGTGACAGGTCTGTAGTTAGATGCACACGTTCTGATACCTCCTTTGAATATGGGGGCTATTATCCCGCATTTCCAATCCTCTGGTACCAACCCTTCTTCCAGAGAACTAGCGAACAGTTTAGCCAGAGGATAGCTAAGTGGTTCAGCGCAGTGGCGCAGAAGCAGTGGTGTAACGCCATCCCCACCAGGTGAAGTGTGTACCTGTAAGCCGCGAAGGTGTTTGACAATGTTAGCCCGATCAATATGCACGTCCGATAAAGTTTCGTCCGTTAGTACCTCCACAGTTTGTATAGGAGCGCGGGTATCTTCAGGAGAAAACACGGAAGCATAAAATGTGGCAAGGGCATTAGCTGTTTCAAACGCATTTGCAGTCATTCCCGATTCTGTCTTTATGGCAGATATACCTGGTTTAACTTTAGCCTGCGCATTCACGAATTGATACAATAGTTTGGGGTTTTTCTCCATCCTAGTCATCAATTTGAATTGCTGTTGTAGTTTGTCTTCCTTGATTAGTGACGTGACTTTATTCCGCAACTTTCGGTACGACTCCCAGTGTTCGTCGGTCCGGTTCGTTTTATATTGAAACCAAGCGATGTTACGTTCTGTAATCCATTTTCTTGTTCGACTCCTCACTGTGAACATCTGTACGCAGGTGGCTCGAGGCACCTCTGTCGAATTGTCTGCAATCAAGGTCTGCAGCTGGGCTATGAATGATTTCCATCGCCTATTAGTATTTTCGTGTTCGTCATCCAGCATATTTAGGTCCTGGAAGGCTGAGATTATCTCCCGAAAATTGGTCTTCAGAACATATTTATGTGGGTCGCTTAAACGTACGGAGGAGCAAGTGAAATCGAACAAGAGCACGAGATGGTCGCTCTTTCCCAGTGGTGGTCTATATATGATTTGTTCAACCATAAATGGCTCACTAGTTAGTATAAGGTCAAGTAACGAAGGTTGATCTGTTCCACGAAACCTCGTACATTCGTTAACATGGTTGAATAAAGGTACCAAATCTAACAGCTCCTGAAAGTGTGCTTCAACTGAGTTGAGCGAGTATGAAGCGACGAAAAGCTGGGGAAAATTGAAATCACCCATAATGAGAATGGGAATGGAGTAGTAAGAGCATACGCGACGGATTCGGTCACATATACTGAATGTGTGAGTGTCCATTGCGGTTGGAGAGCGGTAAATGACACCAATAATGCACGCATCTATCTTGTTTGACTTCAGCATACACCAGAGGGTATCTTCAAGGATGAGATTAGCGTCAGGTATTTCAGCACATTGAAGACTACTGTCATAATATAGTGCAACTCCACCGCCATGGGTGGCTCGATCGTGTCGTATAACACTCATGTTTGTAATTTCGATTTCCTTGTCCGATATTTCCGCTTGCAACCAAGTCTCAGTCACTGCCACCAAGTGAGGTTTGTATTGGTCGCAAAAGGCGTTTAATTCTGCCACTTTACTGGGCAGACATTGGGTATTTGTATAGAGGCACTTAAGGCTAGTCGTTGTGGTTAATTCTGCTGTGCTGCAACGCACGACTCCCGGGGAGCCAGCAGTGATTCGTTTTTTGGTAAATCGTTTTTTGACCCCAATTTTTCCATCATAGTCTGAATACCAACCGTGGTTTGTTGGTATTCATCAGTGATCGTTTGCGTTTGAATAGTTCCTATTTCGCCAGTCCGAATCGTATCAGCAGATGCGTTTGAGCGTTTAGGTGAGCTTATTCTCAGTTCCCTCGGAAGCAAATTACGGTGCCTTCGCCACTGAGCTTTCACCAAGTTGGCCATTTCGGCACGAAGAAATGTCAGCTTTAAGGGTCTAGGGCCGTTTCCCATGTATTTTTCCGATTTAGGAATTCTGAAAGCATCAACTACTGCCACCTCTTCCGTTTCGAGCGTACTACTCATAGCATCTAGACCCATCCACATTCTGTTGTATCCACATCAGCACCATCACTAACAATGACTACTGGTAAATAATTGCTAACAAATAAATATAAATAAATAAGTCGTCCAGCTGCAACACCCTTCCGGTACCTAGACGCCATGCTACCCTCTGAATAATGTCTTCCAAACGAACGGGCAAAGGTATAGAACAACAAACTACGCTACTATGCACCGACCAATAGATACATGTGCATGAAAGATGCGAAACAGGACGCAGATAAGGACAGAAGACAAAATAAACAACGCTGGAATAGAGAGGACTAATCATCATACAATAATTGCTAATGACCGTAAAGAACGTTCTAAAGCGGTCAAGACTAAGGCGGCTATACAGCGTGCGTCGCTGAGCATACGGATGAGTACTGCGTCACAGTAAAACAGCAGCCTCTGTTGAAAAGGGGTACATACTATTCAGCTCTTAAAGTAAATATCCAACTACCTAAACACAGCCAGACGGTACTGGCTACCCTCTGAATAATGTCTTCCAAGCGATGAGGCAAAGCTATAAAACAACAAACTACGCTACTATGCACCGACCAATAGATACATGTGCATGAAAGATGCGAAACAGGACGCAGATAAGGACAGAAGACAAAATAAACAACGCTGGAATAGAGAGGACTAATCATCATTGAGCAGTTTTTAGGTATGTGAAACAGCCTGTGTGCCAAACGAGAACAATCTCAATTAACGGAACGGGGATCCTGCCTGAAAGGAAGCAAGGGTTGTCTAACATACACTAAACCGAAAAAGATGTAGGCGTACGGCTGTTAAATTGACGCGATAGTCTAAAGCATAGTCGTATTGGGAAACTAGGCAATAAGATCAACGTATGCAGATGTGTACGCATGGACACTCCTGAACTAACAGGATAACATGACCTCCGAAGAAGTCTTGCACGACGCAACGCACGAAACCAATATTACACATACTGAGGAGTATCAAATCAATAAAGTAACGATTCACTCGGACGTAAAATGTCTATGAACTCACATACAAGGAACACAAGACGAAATCTTAGTTCTCTAATGGAGATACATTAAAATACTCGCAGTGGAAACAACGTGCTTAAAAGGGGTAATGCGTATTACAATAATGACGTCACTTACACACAGGGGGATTCTGTTGGTGGGTGAGGTGATAAAACCGATAAAGATGATACCGACCTTCGTTACTTGGAGTGTGAGACGCTATGCGGTTGGCCTCGATCTGCTTCTCTGAAAGAGCAAGGTCGATCATTTCACAATCCATATCGATCAGCTGATCAGTGAAAATGAAGAAAAGGGAATATTTTAGAAAACGTCATCCGCAGTAAAAGTCAGCGTGTCACCAACGTGATGTCAGTTGGTGGTTTGAAGGTTTCATTATGGTGTCTATCTGCCTACTTGTACTGCCGAACAATGTCATGGAGCGGAATCACCGAGGCGTTTAAACATGCACGGTGACATTCCGTGAATCATTACCTGTTAGAATAGTTAGATGCCTGCCTCTCCAACCACTCTCATGTATACAACTGACCTCGTTTCTATGTTCTTCCAGGCGAGGCTTGATACAGAACCAGAATGTTCAGGAGAATCCCAGAATCGGGGATTAGTTAATCCCCAAGGTCCGCGCCAGTTCAAACCGCATTTCTGAACAGTATTTGTAGCCGACTGGTTCATCCTGACCATCAAGATTATATATATATATATATATATATATATAAAGTTGTTCCGTTGCCACTTTGCTTCGAATCAAATACAGCACGCCTAACATACGCTGGAGTACTGAATCAGCACCATGTTGGTCTCTGCCTCTCGACTTCCCCTGTCTAGGCTTGGGCAACCTGGCAGTATCCCAGTCCTCGTGCAACCTTAGGGTGGCACGGCAGTTAGGCACCGGAAGGGCGCTACATCTGAACGATTTCGATTTTCAATTAGCCTATTCCAAACATTCTGAAGCATCTACATTCCCAGAAACTAACAACAAGAACGCTAATAACAGCGACCAGCTGCCGTTTCATACGTCTCCAGCTAAGCGTAATGGGGCTCACGAGACCCTGGAAGGCGTGTCGCACTAACAACACCGGAACCCTGCATAATCTCTTTTACACTCTTTTGCCAAGTCACAGTATTGCGAGATGAGACATATCAATGGTCAGAGGCACTGCTGAACGTGGCGCAGTCGCGCGTTCAGTGGCGTGCACACATCTAAGATGTTGCCTTCAATGCCTCTCGGTCTCGGTAATGAAAACTCTGACGAAACCTCAATATCGGTTCACTACTTATAACAACTACCATCCCAAATGCGTAGCCATCTAACGCGGCAGCTATAACCATTGTACAATAGGCAATCGGTTTTTACGGCTATTGCTACTGCTGCTGCTGTTGATTGTGCATTACTTGGAGCTAGCGTATACCAGCGATGATTTGGACTTACGAGTGAGGACGATTCAAATCGTTAGTCGCAGAAGCCTTATCAAAACCGTACCACGCAGTAGCCTGATCTTCAACCCATCAGACCCAATGACTTACCTGTTTTGCGCAGGTCGGACGTGAGTCCGGGCCTCCAGATTTCTGCGCCGGCACACTGCCACCACGGCTGATACCGCCTCTGGATTGCGAAAAAGAGGGTCCATTAGCTTCAGCAATTTTATTTGATCACGAGTGGCGTGTTCCGCAAGTTCGAGGGCATGAAATTGTACTTTTTGTGGGTAAAGCAGGTACTGAAGGATGGTATGACTCGAACTTTCTGAAAGCGTTTGCACTTCGCCCTACATTTTGATGCTGGGAAGAAAGTCGTCTGCGCACTTCAGATCAACAAGGCTTTCGCCAGTAGCCGTTTGAAGACCCTCTAGCATCCGTCCCACTGTCTGCTTCACAAAGCCAAACAAGAGAGAAAAGCAGACATCCTTTCTGAACACCAATGCTTGTGGCAGTGCTACTGGAGAGCTTCCCGTACGTTCTCACCGCCCATAAGTACGGTGATTCAGAGGACGTATCTTGCTCAAAACTTGGCACAATAGGTTGCATGAACGGACTTGTCCACAGAATCTAGAACAGTCAGACGTCTATGCGTCCGACTTTGCTGTACAGCACAACTGATTGGGAAGATCCAAGTGAACCCTTCCGTGCTGTAATTCGACTTCCTGCTCTCAGATCAAGGCTTCACATGCTGTCGCACGACGACAGGGAATATTCGACGCTAGGAGTCTTGTTATAACAATGGCCAAGCCGATAGCCTTGTGATAACCATATGCATTGTGACTGTCTGTTATTAAAA
This sequence comes from Opisthorchis viverrini, assembly GCF_000715545.1. Taxonomy (NCBI): domain Eukaryota; kingdom Metazoa; phylum Platyhelminthes; class Trematoda; order Opisthorchiida; family Opisthorchiidae; genus Opisthorchis; species Opisthorchis viverrini. The sequence continues at coordinate 3,166,262 of NW_008751668.1, forward strand.
CAGACACTACCATTGATTCATTCGGAATAGCCGAGACAGCTTATTCTCCCCCCCCCCAAACAACCCAGCACAGACTTGGGAGTCCACCTCCATGTTTAAACAAGTTGGGGAGTGACGACAGAGGAATTGAATTCATTTTGATACCTCCGAAGTCATCGGACGCTTCATGTTCAAGGCTTTGCTACTGGCAAGTTGTGTTATTCTGGGGTTCGTTAGCATTCTAGATGAGGTATGCGGCTTTGGTCTTCGAGAAGCATAAGGAAACGTAGAAACGGACAAGCACGTGATCCGAGTCTTTCAAAACCGGTGGCAATGAGTGGTTAATCCATGACACATGAATTTGATGGTGCGCACGTGGATGCAGTATTAACAGTCAAGTTCAACTGTTCCTAAAGTTGGCGTTGCATACTCATCATCATCGACAGTACGACATCAGTGTTAAAAACCGACGCTTCGCTGACGTACAACCATGGTTTATTTGAAAGACTTATTGTGAAGAAAAGAATAAAACTGAACGGAGAACGGACGCGGTGCTACCTTAATACAATCACACCGAGGTGCCCACGCCTACAGACATTCATTCAGGCAAGCTGGATAGAAACTGACAAGAAGAACGCTACTGACATCTGTTGGCAGTCATATACTGCAGCGTCTCAAACAAAACGCAGTGGAAATTACGTGGTCCCCATCCGACAGCACCCGAACGTTTCGCAATCTCCTTCATACCCCTACGCCAGGTCAAGGGGTGGTTACCACTCTGCTTCCGCCATTCTGAGTTGGGCAAGGAAAACATCACTCTCTTCGGAAAACGACGATTTGGCAGACGCAACAAATGTCCCGACCAACACAGCTCCTGGTATTGGACACATGCTTCAATGGAAGTATCCGTTGCACAATCAAAAACTCGCTTTCTAATTGTCTCGTTGCGGATTCCGGACATCAACCCACACAAGCTATGGTTCCAAAACAACGACTGCCGGATACTTAAAAACGTCCCAGTTCCGCTGCTCGAGCAGACCAAGTCTCACAGCCATACAAGAAAACAGCCCGCACTGTAGCTTGATACACACGTCCTTTGAGATTCAGGGATATGCTACTTTGACGCCATAGGTGTCTCAAACTAGCAAAGGCGATCCGGGCCTTGGAGATTCGGGCACTGACCCCATCTGTCGCACTACAATCAGAAGTAACACAACTTCCGAGAGGTGTAAAACGCCCCATTATTTTGAGTGCCTTTCCCTAGATTGTGAGTGACATGTTCGGTGAGTGCATGTCTTTATCCTTTGTGGGTGCATAGTGCATACCAAAGGATGGGCGACTTTGGATATTTAATCCAAAGACACCTGTGTCTTCTCCTCTTCGAAGACTAGAACGATGTCGTCTGCATATTCCAGATCGACAAGGTTTTCATTAGACTATTTGAACGCTGAGGTTTTTGAGACCTCCGTTTCATGATTTCATCGGCCAAGAAGTTAAATAGGAATGGAGAGAGCCGACTCACATGACGAACACCGCTTTGTGTACTGAAGCTTTTGAAGAACTCGCCGCACACTCTTACACGTCCTAATGTCTGAGAATACAAATAGCTTATTATGTTCACGAACTTTCGGGGCACCCCTTGGTGGGCAAGCATGTCAAGAAGAACAGACGAAGACGTCACGAAGAGACTGGACCTTACTATGGTGTGACGGTTTGCGCACTTCAGCGCCCCATTGAGCTATACAGGGGGGTACCCCCGCGAAACTCAGAGTCTCTCATAGCAGGTTGGTCAATGGTTAGTCTGATAAACACATTCGCATGGCCCTCCAGGTTGCGGTTTGGAAAATGTGGCAACTTGTTCTGTAGAAGTGGCAATGCACTCCAATTTCCCGCCAAACACCGCTGTCTTGCGGTTAGGTTTTTGAACCAAACGCCCTGATTGAGGACCCTAATCGTCTTCCTATCTAGGTGTGGGCGCCCTGACGGTATACCAGCCCACGTACAACCATTATACCTACGTCTAACAACAAACTCATGCCACATCGGCTGTCGCGTGAAGCCATCAACCGGGTCATCTTACTAGCCGCATACAGCGTTGCATAGAATCAGCGCGCGGCCATTTGCAATAAATGGTCACAAACGTCCGAACCCAGCCCGGGCGAGTAACCGGTGAGACTCCAACAGCACTAAGTATACGAAAGTGCGGTGGTCATTCGCACATCGGTGGTCGCTTGCTCCTCATTCCAGTTTTTCAGGATAACCAGAAGGATATGCGCATCCCTGTTTCACCGTTCTAATAACATGCTTTACGATGTCCTATAGGCGTTTTATAGGGTTGAAAGCAACCGAGTATGAAGGCAGAGAGTTGAATGTACCACCGGAATGCCGTGCATCGCCAAATACGCGTTCCAATTCACTGTGATAACGAGACTGGCAAACGACAACTATCTCCCATAGTGGCTCTTTACTGGGGTAATCCGACAGATTACGTCTAATGGTTGTCGTACCGAGCTACTCGGTGTGATGGCGCCAATAACATGCACCTTAATACAACGACCAGTCACAATGACCGTCTGGGTCTTTTGCCCTGACAGCACGAACAACAATGACATCAGTCACCTTTTCTTGCAATGTCCTCAGCCAAGAGCGGCGGGGTCACGGCAACCTCATCCGGAAAGGCGGGCAGCACTAACAGCACCTAACCTCCTTGTAATCTCTCTCGCACCTTTTCGCCAAGCGATCCTCACTTCACAGCTTCGCGACTGAAGTACTTGCTACACAACTAAACACCTGTTTTCTAATTACCTCGTTACAAATTCTTTGACGTCATCCGACAACAGAACACTTCTGAGATACCGGCGATCAAAATACCTGAGAAAGACACATCACCTATCTGTAGGGGGCATCTTGCAACCATACAACAATGCAACCTTTACTGTAGCCTGACACGCGGCCCTTGAGACCCAGTATCATGTCTGTTTGAATAAGAAAATCGCTAGGCTGTAACACCCTTCCGGTGCCTAGACGCCATGCCACCCGAAGGAAGCACGAGGGCTGGGGTACTGCCAGGTTGCCCAAACCTAGACAGGGGAAGTCAAGAGGCAGAGGTCGGGTTCGAACCACGGACCTTCCAGTCAGTAATCTCGTATTCTAACCACTTGAGCCATCTCGCCCCGGTGTCTGTTTGACGTACCAAAAAACGTAAATTAGCAAATGTGATTCGTGGCCTTGGGATTCGTGCACTGACGTCAACAGAACTAATAAAACTAACGAGGTAACTAAAATTCTCTACGAGATCCAGTATTTCTTACTGAATCGTAATGGGCACGCTCAGAGACTGCATGGCTTCACATTTTGGAGGCGTATGCCGAAAGATGGTATGGTGGTGGTCAATTAATGAAACAGAGCTTATTCTCCACCTTAAAAAACGAGGACAGTGTGGTCTTCGTGCCTCAGCAAAAAAGATTGGATCACCTGCGTTTTTAAGACTTTCCAGCGTCCGTCTCATTATTTCATCAACGAAGTTAAGCAAAAATGGAGATACAGCCAGATAAAGCTTTTCGTAAGAAAGCCTGTAGAGAGCTTACCATACATCTTCACATGTCTAAAAGTACCTGAATATAGAGACCGGATTATGTTCACAAGCCTCGGTAGCATTCCATGGTGAGCAAGAGTAGCTCCAAGTATTGGCCGATCGACAGAGGCAGATGCCAATGGCTGCCAGCCGCTCTCGGTGGAGCTAATGTAGTCAATTTCTGTCTAGTGTCTGGGTAAATATTTGGAGGTGTAGGTGTAGGTACCTAGGAGTGATTGTTGTAGGTTGGCATTAAGCCCCTTCCCCTTTCTCTTCCATTCTTTCACAAAAATGCCTCCAAATAAATCATGGTTGTATGGCAGTGAAGCGTCAGTGTTCGAACGCTGATGTTATGCTGTCTATGATGATCATGACGATGATGGAAAGGCGTAAACCGAGAAATAAGGCAACAGCTCTGTATTTAGAACAGGAGGTTGAGTCACAAGGATGACGAATATTCGTAAAATCAAAGCAGCCGAAAATTTGTACCTCATAAAGAACGAAACAAGTGATTTGGAGGAGAGGGGAGACACTGGGTCTACGGTATGCTCAAACCAAGAATGTCGCACAACAATCCTTTTAATATGCGAAATTGAAACTTCGTCGAGTTGTTTATGTCGAAGCTTAGTGGATGGTAGAGGCCAACCCCAACCCAAAGGATTAAATTGGCGACTCACAGGCTGCCATAAGTAGAGTGATGGCACTTCAGCGGATAGCATCGCGGACCACTTACCATGTGATCTCCAACCATGTTCTTCATTTTAACCCGCTGGTGCTACATCAGTGAGCAGCCCAACTGATTTTAATCGACAATTATAAGGGATCCACGTGGTTGGTTGAATCAATGTGTCCCCGTTCCTTTGGGAAATTTTCTGGAAGTACATACATACTTCAGGGGCTCTGTAGGAAATATACCTAACGCAGCTTTCACGCTTTTTAAACCATTTATGGATCGAAGGAGTCCTCAGTTGATTGGAAGTCAAAGCCTAGTGCAACGAAGGTATAGACCATACAATGTATGACCTTCCCTGAACTGAGCACATTTGTGGAAGTCAATACAAATATTCTTCACTTGTTTGCTAGCGCTCTTGTCTTGCACGCTCCGCAGTGCACTTTGAAGTGTTAAGCACTAGCCAATCAGTTAGCTTATTCGGTCACTGATGAGATCAAGAAAAATTTAATCGTGTCATACTGGGTGCGGCTGCGTCATGTGGGTGATGGATGATCATCATCAACTTACCAGCTGAACGTAGTTACATAAGCCACGAGCAAACCGCTGCAGCTCTGCAGCTGCTCCGTTTGTCAGACCAAACTGAAGCGAGCTCCCTGTGGGACGAGCCGCATAAAATCCGCCAGAAACCTGAAACAGAGCGTGGAAATTTTTTGACATCAACAAACCTCGTTGTTTAAGTTAGAGGCCTTCTCTATTTCAGCGGCAGTCAGCGGAGCGGGTGACTCTTTTGAAGTCAGATGCTTCTCGAAACCATTAAGATCGACATCACTCTATACATAAGACGACGCAGAGTAAGCAAAACCTACGAAAGCGTTTCCGGTGAGGTCTTCTTTGATTAGGTGATCTCCGAACTGCCGACGAAGGGTAGCCCTAGTTGATGCATAAAGCATCTTTTCCCGTACCTAAGGTGTGTAGTCAAATATCAGATGGGAATTCAAACAAACACTGGCAGAGTCCGGTACCCAGCTTATTAGAGCCCAGTCGTTCCCGAATTCGCTGGTGGAGTCTAACTTGAAGAGTATATAACACGGGCGCTTTTTATCCAACATTGGTAAGATTTCGGCATTATAATCTTCCCTCCAAGACCCCCGAATGGACGTCACTTTATTAACGATTAAGGATTCATTTTCTATCACCACTTGCAACGCTCGCACATGGCTCCGCTGAGCAGCGGTCAGCTGGGCAGTGACATACTCATCAGCTGAATTATGAAAACGTAGCGATTCCCACGGGTCGGCCGACACTTACCATGAATTCCACTCTGATGCGTCATTCGCAGCTGTGGGAAGAAGCGGCAAATCAGCAATGGGTCGAAGGCACTGGGTTCGACGACCAATGGGGTATCGGGGGAGCTATAATTGGTCCGGAAAAGAACCCATCATCGGAAGTTGATGTTAACGAGGCATACACGGAGAAGCGCAATGTTCAGAGGAGAGATCTTACATTTACATGTAACCGTTCTCTGCAAATGTACTCAAACCAAAAAAGTAAGTGATCTGCCTTGCTTTCGCTGAAATTTGCTTGAACTTGAAGAGATACGGATTCACGAATTGATACACAGGATCGAGGCTTTTGCCCAAGTTTCCCGGGTGGGTTTTGTTCTTGTCGGTCAGTGGATGTCGTTCACCTGAAAGGCACAAGTGAAAAAATGGTGTGGCACTGCTCTCTATGTTCTCAGCGCGGGGCAGTACGCTTGCCAGCGCGAGGATTCGCATAAATAAATGTATTACAGTGCTTTAAACTGGGTTCTAGAAGGAGCGTGGAAGATCATTCCACGCAACTACTACCCGAAATGAGAAGAAATGTTGTCCAATGAATATGTGTGCTCTGAGCTTGAAAATTTTCTTACTATGCCCCCGCCGGGTGTTTGCTGGGTCAAAGGTAAAAAACCTGTTTTCCAAGCTTTGCTCAAACAGGGCATAAGTAAGGATTAGGTCCCCTCGGAGGCGACGCTACTCCAGGGGAAAGAGATCAAGCATCGCGAGACGCGTTTCGTAGTCCATGGACTTGAGGCCGGCAACCATTTTCGTAGCGGCCCACTGGAATGCAGTGAATGACCGCAGTGAATGCCTTTGTCATACAAGTTGAGAATGAACAAGAAAACACTACGAAGACAAGCGGAGGAGGATTCAACTATCTGGCCTCCTTCAAACATGTCCCTCACATTCCAACACGAAAATTCGGCTCAAAAGGCATTCGTTACCCTACGGACGACTTGGCTCGCCTTTCCCCGTAATACTCGCACGGACTTCCAGATGCTCTATGGAAACTGCACCAGACCGCTTCTTGAATATGCCAACAAATTTGTCTACTTAACGAGCGGTAAAGACGTGAACATCAGTGAGCTTGTCTAATGCGACGCCACGATGTTCGTAGGCACCATATCTCTCCGTTATGGAACGACTCTCTAGATGCCTCCAGGAAATTACAGATTGATACACGAGATCATGGCCCCCTCCCAGGATTCCCGAAGCTTGTTCTTGTTGGTAGCGGCCACTGGAATGCAGTGAATGACCGCAGTGAATGCCTTTGTCATACAAGTTGAGAATGAACAAGAAAACACTACGAAGACAAGCGGAGGAGGATTCAACTATCTGGCCTCCTTCAAACATGTCCCTCACATTCCAACACGAAAATTCGGCTCAAAAGGCATTCGTTACCCTACGGACGACTTGGCTCGCCTTTCCCCGTAATACTCGCACGGACTTCCAGATGCTCTATGGAAACTGCACCAGACCGCTTCTTGAATATGCCAACAAATTTGTCTACTTAACGAGCGGTAAAGACGTGAACATCAGTGAGCTTGTCTAATGCGACGCCACGATGTTCGTAGGCACCATATCTCTCCGTTATGGAACGACTCTCTAGATGCCTCCAGGAAATTACAGATTGATACACGAGATCATGGCCCCCTCCCAGGATTCCCGAAGCTTGTTCTTGTTGTTTGGCAACTTTTGTCCACCTGAAAGGCGCGGGCACATCTGTTTAGGTTCTCGGCGGTGGACAGTAAGCATGCCTGCGTGAGGACTCACATAGCAAGGCACCCGACAGAGTTAGCGTCAACATTACTTCCTGCTCTAACCATTCGGAACGAGAACGGTAGTTGCCGAATAGAAGCGTGTGTTTTGGGCTTAACAAGGTCATTTCCATGTCCGTGGCGTGCGTTATTGGAGTCAACGGTGATAAGCCTTTCTGCCAAACCCCGTCTAAACAATATGTGAGTTATTGCTGGGTCAAGTCAACACGTCCACTGAAGACGCAAGAAGGACGTAACTCATGGTGAACGTGTTCGGCGAGCTGCTTCGAAGATGGTCGCTGGTCCAAAATCCGCTGCTGAGGAAGCACACCTCCCCAGTACTTACCCGTGCCTTGTTTGAACGGGGTTTGGCAGAAAGGCTTATCACCGTTGACTCCAATAACGCACGCCACGGACATGGAAATGACCTTGTTAAGCCCAAAACACACGCTTCTATTCGGCAACTACCGTTCTCGTTCCGAATGGTTAGAGCAGGAAGTAATGTTGACGCTAACTCTGTCGGGTGCCTTGCTATGTGAGTCCTCACGCAGGCATGCTTACTGTCCACCGCCGAGAACCTAAACAGATGTGCCCGCGCCTTTCAGGTGGACAAAAGTTGCCAAACAACAAGAACAAGCCGCGGGAATCATGGGAGACAGCCTAGACCTGCATATCAATTCGTAGATGCATGTAAACTTTGGCGCGTAATTCGAGTTTGAAGCAACTGTGTGAGTGTGATACGGCACGTTTCCAACTGACTCTATGGGGAATTTCGTTGAAAATCTCTTGGTGCACATTTTCCGTCCTATGGGCTCCATGAGGGCTTTAAACCACTGCCCTTAAGATAACCATTTGATATAGTATGAGTACATTCTGTTGTGTTGTAAAGAAGTGTATTACAGATACAGCTGGTAACTTTCGCAAAAAAGCGGGAGACGGGGAATCAGACGGATCCAGTAAATAGAGGGCATTTTCTAGTGACAAGTTTGCAAGTTTGAGTTGCCAAGTCCGGTTTCCTCTGGGAAGTCAACCTATCATTCATCTTTTTCCATCATGTCCACAGTCAAAGGCTTACCAAGTTTGTATACATCGACTGACTCTAAACCGGTTACGAAATAAAGGGAATTCTGGCGTTTGCAGTTTTTCCGAACTAAGAAAAATCATCTTGTGAAGCTGCGGCATTTTGCAGCCACTGAGTTTGGAAAGATCCCTGCTATTCAAGGCACATACAATTTCAGTGCAAACTACCAAACCGTTCTTTTGAATGGGGAACTTGAACTTTGATCTTTTGAAGCGAATTATATGCTTTCGGTCTTGGCTAAGTTTGGTAATCACGAACAGTTGTCATTGTTATAGTCGGTTGGATCGCACTACATCCATGCGTCAACCAAGCGCACTGGATTTGGCCATTCTGACAAACGTCACAAACGTTTACTGAGCACAAGTCTCTGGTCGATTTGGGCGATTACTTTTAGCGCTTATATACAAGACTCGCACCTTCCTGACCACGTGTCCCATGGGTGCTGGAATCTTATCATTCACACCCTGTGAAAACGCAGCAGTTCACACCTATGAGTAAACTATGCGGCCTAGCCATTCACATCGGATAAACTGGCAGAACAAATACCGGCGACCAGAGTTGATACTGCTCTATGCTATGCCCACGGATGTTGAAGCATCAGAAGGCGCATGTGCATCGTAGGATGTATCCATCGTAGCTATAGACGCTCCCCTCGAACAGCCGGCATACACTCCATCGCATGGCCTTCTCGGAAGGCGAAGCACGATGGGCTCGTTTTTCATCATATTACTAACACAAAGATTCCGCCACAATTGAAAGTACTATGTTTCACGAATCTGCAATTCACCTCTAAAATCATCGCCCCAAACCGCATATCACAAGCAAGGGGGCTATCCAAGCACTTTCCAGGAATGTCCGTTCTGAGAGTGTAACCAAAGGCCATAATGGGAACTTCATTCGTTGATCGAACAAGTGAATACATCACTCTGAACCTCAAATACACCATACAAATAGGGTCGCAGCGCACAACATGGATTGTGAGAAGACATGAGGAGTGTACATCGTATTGTTATAAACAGAAGCCCCAATAGAAGGCGACTATGGAATAAACGTGGTTTTCAAAGTGGATGTGCATAACAACCTAGCTCGTTGTGAGGTACCTGGGGCAGTAACCTTGGAGCAGCTACGCGCCACGTGATCTGCTCATTGAAGTCCAGATGCTAAACGTTGAGCGAAATTTCCTGCGGGTTCCCGGCCAGGCGATGTTACTGGAACGCGCACGTTGTTGCGTAGGCTGGTTTAGTAACTCCTACGGATCCTCGGGTTGGTTCGCCCTATAATGTGGCTCGCAAAGCTTCCGAGTGAGGTTTTTCTGACCTTTCGGTGGCTCCCGACAGCCTAAAGGGCAAAAGAATCAAAGTCATGGCACTTCAATCAAGATCTAGCGTTGGAACAAAAATTGCAGCGCAATGACTCATTTGAAAAGTAGGTAGCTGGGCGAGGTGCGGATAACTCTTTCGCCGTCAACGGATTTATATACGGCGGTCATCCTTGTAGCATCCCATCGAAAATGTCTTGCGACGATCGAGTCCCCTCCCTTCGACGAACTTAGGAAGCACTCTCAGGGCCTAGCAACCCGAGCTAAAAATTACGAGAATGAATAAATATTCGGACACACAAACGCCTCTAGGTCCGATCGTTCTCGAGGGTGCACAAATAGTGCACTTGTAAAGAGCCAGACACCCAAGCCTCTTTGGGCATATGGGTTTCTAACATCCGGTTCCTCATCACAACGCGCAACGGACTCTCCTCTAAAGGCATGTCGGCACACTTCTCCCTCTGAGGTCTACTCAAATGGCGATGCAAGAGTGCGGAGGTGGTGAAGAGGTGTCTCTTGTTTTTAGAACTAAGTGTCGGTCAACCGGCCGACCTAAGGACAGTACCTGTGTAAAGAATTTTCTCGTAGGGTGGCACGTTGGCCGATGTGGTAACAATCAAGCAGAATAGCCGTCGACCTAGTTGGATTTGCAACAGTCTTATCGAAAGGAGTTGAATGCGCAGGGGGTGGCGTGATAAGTGACAGCAGACAAAGTGATTGAAATAGAATTTTTGAACTGACGGACAAAAACTTGTTTGACTGTAAGTCGCCACGTGAGCTAAGCAGCATTACAGTTTACGAAGGAAAGTGAATGTAAGAAAATGGGTCACCGACCCCTGGATCCTATTAGTAAGAGCAATTTATGAAGACCCTGTCATCCAAAGCAGAGTAACGTTCGTAAAAATGTTAATAATGCCACCTTGTAGTTTCACCCCTTTGTGCACATCTATTTTCAGTCCTCTCCGCTTATGGACATGTGGGTTACGGGTGCCTTACGGTAGCTTGAAACTCTAACCCTTGAACTTCTGCGTCCGTATCATCCTTCCGATATCCATGAAGTCTGCCAAGCGTTGTTTTTTCTTCGGTAAAAATATATATGCGAAACAGTAACGCAACGTTACTCCCGGTTCTCAGCCACGTGCCATCTATAGTTTCTAGCTTACTCACTCCAAATCTGGGTGTATGACTGTTCCCCTGACTACCCACTACTTCGTCTTTCATAAAGCGCGGTCATTGCCATCTTGTGTATATCCCACAGTCTGTCCTGGTAGCCAGATTCTACGATAACCTTTCCCCAAAGGATTCCCAAGCGCCACGGCTGCCACCGCCCACAAAGATTATAATATAACCAGGTCTAGCACCTGGAGGCTTTGAGTTAGGTTGTTATTGTTGGTACGGTTACATGACGTAATACTCCGGCATAAAGAAATACATATAGTATGATTCGCTGTTGTGGGACAGGGTCGCACCGATGGTGAGTCGACCGCTCGGTTTATTAAAAAAGGCTCAATTTCAATCGCTGAGTCATGGCGTCCACCATCAATAAGTGTTTCTGACAACATCGGTATCGTAAAAAGTAGGGATCCTGATTGTCGTCGGCAAAAACAAAAGGCCACTTGCACACTACTCGCGACTTGAGCCTGTCCCGGAAACTAATAACGGGTCTGCTGATGCGTTTATCGAACATTTTCTTCAAAATATCTTAAGTTCCGGCCATAGAGAGTGTTTAATTGTGGCTGCACCAAAGTATTACCATGTAAATTGCTGAACGTCTTCACCGATATCTCACGGAGAGCTGTAAATCCACAACTTTTCCTGGATGGTTGAGACCTGGCTAAACATGTCTGGAAGAAATGGTGTTGTCACTCGTTTGGAAGCTGCCGTGCTGGATGGTTGAACTTCTTCTCTGAGGGTAACGATCGTTTATGTGATTTGCCTCCGAATCCAACATTCATTACGCGATGCCTGTCTAGTCTTTCCAACAGCCATTCACAGTTCATTGAACCTGAAGTGTTTGTGACGATTTGACTCGGATCATGCAAAAAAAACCCTGAAAACATTGCGCTGTTAGACTCGCCACGTTCCGGCCTGGGCACCATCTGTCGTTACTCGTGATTTTACCGACGAGACATTTTGTAGACCAAGGTTGTTTCATGAAAATCATCCTCTTTTCTTGGCTACTTGGGAACCGCCCCCTGAATCCGAAAGCGCATTTGGAATTGCCGCCGGACAGCCTGCACGGCAATCAATACCTTCTGAATTAGTCTGTAGCAATGCTGCTATGTTTAAAAACTAGCTTACCACCGCTTTACGCGAAATTCACGAGGTTGCTACGGCTTATATCTGCGGAAAGACAACACGGCCTCAACTCGAACGAAATTCTTGGGTTTTGTAATTATGGCGTACTCAACTGCGATGAGGTACTGCTGCTCTTAGTTGCGGACAATTGCCTTGGCAAATGCGCGACTCCGCCCGCGGAGTCCTTAGAACAGTTGCTCTTGTTAGGTCATCGGACCAACAAGATATGTCTATCAGATGATTTCAGTCAGTTTCTCGACCATAAACTGTGTACAAACACACAGTGATTCCAAATGTTACAGTTTATTTGGCAGAAGGTAAACAGAATGACAAAATGACATTCACAGGTTGGCGGTGATGGCCCCACATACTGGCTAATCTTTTCCTAATGATGAAGCAAAGGATAAGACTGCTAACCATCGAAGGCAGTAACTTAGATGCAGGATTGTCATCGGCCCCATGGATTACCTGTATCTGTCAGGGTCAATGACCATTGGGCTGTCTCATTCCAGGCCCAACATCAGGAGGGACAGTAGCCGCTAACGCGACTGTTTTGCTGATTCACGGAACAACCACACCTAGGTCAACCGCTACCAAGTCGTTGCAAGGCGAAAGATAACCTGCGATGCAAACGAGTTTCTATCACGTACGACCCAACAATGGTAACCTGTGTAGTGTAACCGGGTGCTCTTTCGAAAACTTCCTGAAAACCTCTTGATGGGCTCCTGCAATTGTGACGCGATACCTTGGAGTCGTCCAAACTGATAACACATATGTACTACAAGTATCGTATTTTGATAAATCTGTTCTGTCCTTCGCGGTTCAGGAAGAGACTCCATCATCTGCCAATCCAGACAGGCGAATATTTTCAACGCAGAGACTGATTTAATCGCCAGGATAGGGTTTGTGCTTTATTCCTCTGAGTTCTACAGAAGAAGCTTACATTTTTCAGCTCTGGGGCTCTTATCAAATCGTCTGGAATAATTACTGAGGTTTTTCAAGACAACTTAAGTTTCTGAGGACTCCAATCCAAGGAAAGCCATTTCGCCAGCGTGTTCAGCGTCTGTGAGTTAACACCACCTGAAACATTTCGAGGTGCGACGCGTCAAGATGATTCGAGCAGGATGTTGATTAGAAGTTAAAAAACAAGGGCGACAGAGTAAAGCCTCGTTTTTGCCGCCGCCGAATCTTCGCGTGGGTGCTCACGAGTCGAGGATTGAAGGTCTTCTATAAGAGACATAAATGTATTCTTGTGCCATACACTATCACGATTTCCACAATCAGAGGGATCAAAAACATTTTTTACTCAGTAAAAACGGTTACTTAGTCGTTGGTAGGAACGGCGTCTTGCGGGCATGGTCGACGCAACGTCCCAGTAGGAAACCCAGTCTAATGCTCGCAAACGACTCTCCTGGCGATGAGTCAAAAGCTCGTGTCAATAGAGATAGCATCTTAAAAGCTATGAATGATGGGCTGGTACCGAGGAAGTTTTTCAGTAATCTTCTGGCAGCTGTCAGTAGAATGGTGGAATCACGAACAAAGCATTTCGTGGCTATTTGTTGCTTATTTGAGATGTTTTGGACTAAATCGGCCACGCCAGCTGCAAGATGTACATGACCTTCAAGCAGTGTAAAAATACAAGCCGTATGGACCATATTCTACAAGCCTAAACGCTTCCGATGTGAGATCGTCGTTGAAGTACTACTGAGGCTCAAATGCTCATTATAGAGGTCCAAAAATGTGTTCAAACCTTGGCGGTCCTCAGTGTCTAATCCATATTCCATGATGACTAGTTATATGAATACCTTAAGAATCCATCTGTTTTGGATATCCTTTTACTGACACCTTTTTGGAGCAGTAGATCGGATGAGTTGAAATTGGGTATGACTGTTCCTTGTTGAAAAGGACCTCTCAGCCGCCAATACCTTCGACCTGCACCAAAGCGCCGTATTACCAACGTTCTTCACTATTCCCTGTTTGACAGTTGTATGCGCTATCGTAGTCATTTTTTGCTAGCATCGTTTTCCTGGCGTGATTAAGTGTTGTCGACCATGAATTTATCCTGGTTCGAGTGATTCCGTACAGATGGTTTCTAATTCTGTGAGCATGGCTTTTTTCAATTTTCTCCATTTACCCGTAATATCTCCATGTCATGGTTTTTTGTGGCGGCCTTCAGCCAACCTGCAGTTATTGGTCCATGGAAACGCTTTGGTGGCTGCAAATGGCCGTAATTTAGCGGCTTCCTTCCACAAGAAATCTAACTGATACACGTACCCACAGTGTCAGAAGCAGCGTTAATTATGAGAAAAATAACTTTATCGGCACCTAGTTTCCATATCCTCTGAGCGAGTTCACAGATTACTCGCAGTTAACGGCGGCCAGGGAAAATGCCAGAGTGTAATGTTCCTTGGTCCCTAGCTGCCAAGATACCCGAGGGATACAGGGAGGCTGAGATACTTTCACGTTGCTGAAGCACGGGTGGAACCGGCATAGCAAGATTATTCACTAGAATTTCATCCAGTAAAACGCATTCGTTCTTTGTGGTAAGCCTAACCACCGCCATTGGAATGGGACTACCAAACACCTGAACAAACATGTGCAGAAATCCGGATGCGCTTTGATTGGTTTAAGATGTTGAACAAAAATAAAGTCTCGTATGCTGAATTTGAGGGAATGTGCATAGCCCAAAAGTGATGGCAAAGTCTGCGCAAAGGATGCAAATCGCCAAATTTGAAAATGTACAAACATCGAATGTCACAAGGTGCAGCAGATGTCTTCGAGGTCTTAGGGTACTGATTTGGTGTGTTATACGGGACCCTAGTTTGGATAACGAGGAATGGTTAGATCAATGATACTCAACAAATTAGGAGCATGGTTGAGCGGCGCAAAAGGTGGTCACCGGGCAGAGGGCTTAGAGATTGAGTGATGCTTTCCGGATGCACAAGCCAAAAAGATGTTGGTTAAAATAATTCACTTCGGGGTTTGACGCCGTATTCTGATTCACAGAGCAGCAAGATGTAAGTTTCTCATGGATATTTATCTAGGCTGTGACTCGAAACTCGGAGCCGCCAGCGTTTGGTTTGTGCTTACACGTACTTTTCAAAGTAAATGACCTACTATTCAGACCAGCCTAGGGACACGGGCCTCGCCCGAGGGTGTATAGATTAAGGCGCACAGACCTATATTCCCTTCGGCATGTAATATCTTTTTATGGCTGAATCGGGCCCATTGTAAAGTCTATCCGTCCTTCAACTGCATCGCATAATGCGCAGGTAGCCACCTTTAGCCTTTGAGCGGTCGGAACACGCGGTCTTCATGTTCAGTCTTTTCTAAGCCATTATCCATCTGAGGAATACATCATTGCTTCTCCCGCAGACATGTATTTGCTGGTCATCTGGGAAAAGAAACTTGCTACCCATCCCCCAATGACATATGCCAGTGTTATTTACCTGTAATAATACAGAGATGTGATACAGAGACGTGCTGCTCTTCGACTGCTCCGCGGTGGTCTCCCCGGGGTATCTAAACCATAAGGATCCGGGCGCAATCTGATGAATAATCGTGATGCTGAGTTACCAAGTAAACACCGTGCGATGACATATTTAGGTGAAAAAAATTGTGGACTAATCAGACTGAATGGGTCCTGTTTGAGCCGTTTGGTTGAGGTAAACTACCAAAAGCAAGCTTTCTGACTTGTGGGCTTTTTCCCGTTAGATAAGGTGCAGTAGTTGAGAAACTGCCTCAAGAAAACATTATGTTACGATCGAGATTTCTCTCACACAAGAATCACTACTCATGGACGATCTTTTGACACCAGAGAGGGTTGCCGCTCCGCTGTTCGCTAATGGCCCGGTACCAGCCAGCAGGTTCTAAGCGGATACTGTTGACTGAAAACAATGGCTCTCAGGTTTTTTGTTTACCTACTGACTAAAAGCGCATGGTGAGACAGTGTAATTAAGAGGAAATTGAACAATTTCCAGGATGACTTCCAAGACGGATCCCACGAGAAAGCTGCGCACAAAACACCTATTCTTGAGGGTAGACTTTCATTCTTTTCATTGAATATCGCTGCGTGATTTTATGATGTGATGCGTATGTCGGGCCACCGCTTGAATATCTCCTTAAGATAATTTTTACCCGATAAGTAAATGACCACTATAGCCCAGGATGTGTGCAGTACAGTTGACGTGGACTATTCCTCTTGGACTTGACCTGTTCATTGTGCCATGTGCGAACATATGGTGGGCTAATTCTAACTTTTTTCTTCCTGGTTCACCAGGGTCAGTGATCTTCTGTATTTAGAGGTATTTATTCAAACAAGGCAGCCCATTGGAAGTAAACCGAAATTAATTCCGACGAAAATGTCAGGTTTTTGAAATTGTCCGGGAAGTTAATCTAATCTTGGCTATGTGCAACGAGCTAGGAGAAAATTCAACGTTTTCATTTACCCGCATGCCAATTACTAACGACAATACAACGATCAGCTTCCCATTTGAAAGAATAGGGCTCGTGACTGGAATACGCCAGACATCGCAACGATTTTATCGGAAAATAGAATAAGCCATTGCTCTTCATCACATGATCTTACGCGAATAAAACGTTTATTCACCGGTTAATCAGTTCAAACGTGTATATATAAAGTTCAGCTGTAACACCCTTTCAGTGCCTGAATGTCATGTTACCCGAAAGTTGCACGGGGCCGTGATACTGCCATGCTGCTCAAACCTAGACAAAGGAATTCGAGAGCCAGAGGTCAAGTTCGAACCACGGACCTCCCAGCTAGTAAATTTGCGTTCTAACCACTTGTTTCATCTCGCCCCTAGTACAAACGTAATGATTGAGAATTCCAGTTCATGTTTTTGGAAGTTATATTCATTCGACAGGCATGCGAAAAGAAAAAAGGTTTAATTAATTACGTACATTAGGGTTAAATGTGCAGGCGTTATAATGGCAAGCGTTCTGCTCGCTCAGTTTATCCTATTTTTGATAATAAAAGGTCAGTATGCACCTATTTTACAATGTAAAGGTTGATTGATTATGCGCATCGTTGGTCGCAGAGAATGGGCAGAAGGGGTGCGTAGGGGGCAGTCATTAGCTTAATCGGCATAGGCTTTACCCGCAGAATTTATTCAACTCACACGTCTTCAAATCCACGCCTGCAGATAGCGACAGTACGACCATCTACTGAGAAAGTGGGTGTTTTTCGTTGAATTCGCTTCTCTGGATCACTTAGATTCAACTCGAATCCACTTCTGTATGTGTCGCTTGGCCTAATGAAAACATCCTTTTCGTCCTCAACGCAGGTTGAAAATATTTTATGCTTAAACGCAGTAGCGCTCTTACTAACTCAGAGCTCCGTTCATGGACACTGCTTGTCAACTCCAGTGCTTGCGTTTGTGAATTGACTCATGCGGTCTTTAGCATCTTTTTGTAGCCAAAAAATTCACAATCTCACACCGGCCTAAATCACTGGAAGCCATTGGTTATTTTATGTCACCTTGAGGCTATTTTCTATGTTTTTTGTATCAGCTTTGGTCCCGTTTACTTAATCGTTCATGCCAACCTACTGCTAACCGTCTTCACACCGGCAAGTTCAAACCTTCCGAATATACAAATGGCCCAGACGGCCATTCCTAACGGATGATAACACTGAAGATTCAACACGAGTCTGCGGCGTTTACCATATCTCATTGCCCCAGAAACAAACACCATTTCATCCATACCCAAACATCATACGGCGCAAGTTCCAACACTCCCGTCTTGGTCCCCTAAGCCATCGACGGACCCGATGGCCCACCGCTCAGTCCCCCAGATCACTTTGCCAGACGATCCACGTTTGTTCCCCTGGTCAGCTGTGTCACTCACTCCCCATCCCTAAACATCCAAGAAATCTTCCTGTACTATGTCTTCTACTTTTGCAACCCCTGACCACAATTATTGTTAGAGACTGAATCGTTGACAACTCTCGCCTCAACTGCATGCTACCTCCCCAAAACCTCTCAACTCCTTGCTCGATCCTATAAACCACTTCTATTCTCATTCAGTCGTTGCTAATCTCAGACTTAAGTACACACCGATGGACACTGAACACTCCCAATTAACCCTACTTTATGTGCCACTATTTCCCCCCAGCTTCCCGTAGTACCAAAACACACTGCGACGGATGTTAACAAATTCATACTTATCATCATCGAATCGTCCAATCATATCCACAGTATAAGTCAAGAATTGAAGAGAATAGAACATCTGCCGAAATTTCCTATCGCTAGCTTAGGCTTGCCGCGCTTGTGGCTTGTATCATGGGAAATCATCCTGTGAATCCAAAACATGAATTCTAGTGGCGCAAAAAGCTCCGTTTAATATGTGATTTCACAGGAACTCACAAAATGCATGCTGCTTGATGCTCCTGACGCAGTTCCTTCACCAAAGCCCTTTTTCTCAGTTTGTAACTGCGCCATACTGAGGTATACATTGTCCAAACGACCAACACGACCATGCTACTCACATTTCCTCTTCATTTCTTGAATCAATAAATCTTTCTGACCCACCCGTCGTCCGGGGCTAGTTGTCAATTATTTTCACTATGCAGGTAATGTCAGATAGTCATCCATGTCCCCAGTCAGCATGCTGTTCTTCATTGTGGCCGCTGAATGTGTTCATCTGCAGCTCCCCATCCTACTAGACGAGCATTAATGAACCACCCCAGAAACTGTGTTAGGGCTTTCTGATACACTTTTTGCCCCAGAGCAGTCAAATTTATGATCTGCTCTTTTTGGGTGTCCGCAAGTAAGCCACCCTGTCACTTGAGTTACCTGCTAAGTTACGCTCCATTCAAAATTTTGGGAACTGTCTATTCACAAGTTTGTCCTTCCTACACAGTTTCATAAGCAATCAAACGATCGATGTTCAGGCCGGTTAGGATCGACGCACAAGTTACTCTTTACTATCTCCACCAGGACCGTGGCTTTGAGTCGTGCAGTATGTTCTCACTAGAGAAGTGATGAACTGTGACCACTCTAGGCTGATTGTTGCTTTAGGCCGCAGTCATATCGTACGAAAGAACTACATTTTATCATGCAGTCTGTTCTCACTGCCCATATACCAACTAATTCCTCCCATGGAACAATAAAGTACTCATTTTACCTTCCCATGCACCAAGTACACCGTGTGCTGGCTATCATAAGAGGACCCACCAAATTTACTAGCTCCAAGGTGTTCCTTGACTTTGCTTGGCGGGAATCCAGTTGCAACAGAACGAAACTCTTTTGTGTGTATGTAGTAAGTGACTGCCCGATTTTGAGACTGAGGGGCAAGAACGACATTGGAAATTATCGTGTGCTCTTTTGAAACATTTCTAAATCCAATGCAATGGAAAACAGGTGAGGCAAGCAGATTTTCATTGAACTTTACCACCGCCTTTGTGGGAAAATCATGCCAAACGATGCGAACGATTAAAAATGTGGATTAAAGGCCAAAAGTAGACCAGCGTACGTTCAAACAGATTTTAGAAAATCGCCGGGTGTCTTAGTAGATTTTAAGGTTTCGAATAAATGTCATCAAATGCTGAAGTTCTGTATAAAGGCTTGGGGATCGATCCAATCAAGTACAGGCCCAGGCTGGCACTCGGACCAGCTATAGCCAACTATATTAAAATCGAAAACAGTAAATTCACTCGTTTCTATATTGGATTATGTATATTCTAGCCCATTTTTTGAATTCGAGAGAACTAACAGTTTGTGGCACACAATTGCTGACCGGATGGTTTATGGTTTAAACTCAACCCCAAAACCCCGCCTGCTTCAGGCCAGGCCTGAGCAAATAGTAGTAGCTCATCCCTCGTGATTCCTGCGGATGGCAAGGTAAATAGCCACCAGAATAGTGTTAAAGCGAGCATCACCTTTAGCACTTTTATTATCATACTGATTTGTTGCGAACAATGCGTGGAGAGAAGCCACCGGGGTGGCAGCGATTCAGCTCTTATCACCATCCACAAGTGTGAGAGCCACGCACTTGCTGCAGTAACGGCAGTTTTTAAGCCTAACTCTATACCTGAACTTTCTAAGCCGGCTGTCCCGTCAAAACAGTCACTAAAGAGGAACAATCTATATTGGTGCTGGAAACCACGTCAGAAACCCACATACAGCGCGTCATATACACAGTGTATGAGATGCAAGCATTCTGGGAATTTTGACTTCATCTAGCTGCAGCATTGGCAACCGGCACTCAGCAGACATCGGATCGTGATTCGTTGTTGGGTTTCGACGTTTGGCCAGTATGATCTCGCCGTAAGGCTGCTCAAGCAAGTGGCCGGTTTATTTATCCGATCGGGTGCAGGATAGGCTTTTGGCAGAGGCAGTGCCTAAACACCAACGGTAAAGTGACACTGATGCAAAACTGTGCCATAAACTTCCCCTCCGGAATATGCCGACTGAACTTTGGACTCGGGAGTTACTTCCGATTGCCTCAGTTGCTTGCTGATCCAATGGGTCGAACCACGCAGTCGTAATGCACGCTTGGGATAGGCCTTCGACCATGCAGCCGATGGGCTTCCCCCAATGGTGCCGAGGTCAAAAGTGTCCAGACGCAACTCTAGACTTAATACTCTGGGTCCGGTGGGCAGTATATACAAGTTTGTCGGCTGAATTTGGATCATGCGTCAAGTCCACCTGGCTGGGCCGACTTAAACCTTGCGGACCGCTTTACCTCCCTGACGAAGGGTGTCCCAGAATCACTTAAGATGTCTACAGCTGTAGTCGCGGACTCAGACTCCCTCGCGTTCGCTAAAGGAACACAGAGTTGCGCCATGATTACTGCTAAATATTTTCCATATTCTCCTGTTGCAGTGGCTCAGCTGCCTGCCACGTGATCGAATAGTGTTAGACGTTTTTTTAAGCTCACGTCAGAGCAATGCATCTGCTGGTGATGCTCCATCAGACGAGTCGAGCTTAAGTGCAACTTGATGGGCCGGCAGAAAACTAAAAAACCATCTCCGTAGGTCACAAATTTGGACGTCTAAAGTGTACAATTTAAAGTATCGGCAAAGCGTCCCGCCCAGCTTTTCAACTGTACATGAAATGGCGGGAAGCGGACACGGGTTATGGCTTACTCACGACGTTGGCTGATTGGCGGTCTTGGATACAATGGTCTTTGGCGTTCCAAGGTGACCGAAATCTGATTGGTGTTCTCTAGCGTCAGTCGTGAGGCTGTTCACTAGGAGAATTTCCAGGCAACTGCTGTGAGCGTTGATTCCGTCCAAATAATTTTGCCCAACTAATAAGCCTGCATAGCCTGCATGAAAACGAGATTAGGGATCAACCGGCAGCTGTCATGACCGTAGGCAGGATTTCACCGGTGACTTGAATACTTTACCGCACCGCATGTAATTTTTGGAGACTTGCTCGCTCTGGGGGCCCATCAGGGGCCATTAAAAGTAACTCCAAACAAGGGCCTCCATTTGTTTTTTTATGGGTACCCTTTGTGAAATCCGTCCGGTACGGCTGGTTGTAACTCGTCTGTGAGAACAAACTGTTGTGAACGTCGTGCATCAGCAATTGATACTGCGTCACGTCAGTTGAAACAAAGTTCTAGTTCGTCCTTTGGGCAATTGCGCGACCACTGATTCCGGCGGTGCTTGAGTACCCACTGCAGTACAAAGTTCTGCGCGGTAGCATTGTGGGTCATGTTAGCAGTTACCGAGAGGATGCAAACCATCGCCGACACTACGCGCCTCGCTCCAAGTTCTAAGAAAATTCATTTAACTACAGTGTCATCTGATTCTGGCCCGCTTGAACCAACGATATGAGACAGTGCGACGGATCGTTCGAGACCGGTGGTATCATGGTACTGGATCTTGATGTCGTATCCCAGAAGAAGAGTAACCCACTGCTGGAAGCGGTTGGCAGTACAGTCGAAATCCCCTTCTTTAAGCCGAACGTAATAAGGAGCGCCTTGTGATCTGTCGGTAAGGTAAACCGATAACCGTAAAGCACCTAAATAGAAATTGGAGGCAAACGCATTCGCCAAAGCTCATCTGTGTAGCTGTGCTGGGCTGGTGTCATGGATCTGGCCATGTGCAGTGTCTAACTGGCTGTTATCTGGAATGTGAAATTACCGCTCTGTTACCATAGTTCGAAGACTCTGACACCACAATTATTTCCAGTGACCTGTCGCAGTGCGTAAGAAGCCATTCGGAACTCAGCATAGATGTGATAGAGTCAAAGACGCTTTGGTATTTTCCTGGACGCGTGCGCTGGAAAGTAACTGGTTTATTGGACCTCTGAGGTGATGCATGGCAGGCAGAGACAAGATGTGGTGAACGGCGAGACCGAGGATGGGTCCGGGAGATTTCACCTCTGTGGGCGCCGGTGTAGTTTGGATGCTGTCGGGGTGCTCCGGGTCAGGCCAGCGGCCGTGTTCGTCAGTAATGTACTTTTTCAACCGCATAATGAAGATGTATTTTCCACGACACTCCCTGAATATGATCAGGCACGTAGCCAAGGTGCTGTCACAGTCCTTCGAATTCGAAACCCATGGCGATAAGATCCGCCTAATAAGCGAAAATGCCGGGGACATCCCTCATCATCGTTGGAATAATCCTGGAGCTGTCCTGACACCAAAAAATCTTGTGCATTGGAACAGAACTTGTTGCATATTGACATTGATGGTCAAAAGTTTTCGGGATACTTTCCCGAACTCAGCCTGGAGGTCAGAATAAGCCAATGCAAACCTCACAAAACACTTACCACAATTGGGTTTTGCGAACAAGTCGGGCTCCCGCCTGCGTGCATCATCAACACAGCGTAGTAAGACGTCATCAAGTGAACGCTTCGGGAAATGGGTGTGCTCGAGAGCACCCGTGGGTGCTACGTGCACGCGGTTGTAAGCAGGACCAGTCATCATCTTCTGTAGGTTCAGCTTATCACTCCAATCCAGCCCAATGAGATTAAGCCTGAGGAATGATGCCTACTGGAAAGCTACTTTATCAGGCGCGTGTGGCAAAGATTGAGTATACAGTAAGGGAGGTCAGATGGAACAGACCCACTTAGAGTTGTTCTCCTCAAAATAGTTCGTCGTCGGCCCAGGCGAGGGAACAAATAATAATCCAATGTTGGCTGTCCAGGGGTATTCTTTTGAACAGTGCTCGCATCTAATAAACTCCGAAGATGGTCTTAAGTGTTTTGATGCGATAATCAGCACACGAAACTCGTGAATGACCAGCGTAAGCGCGAGAGAAATCAGGAGAGAGGGACAGAGCACGTGACCATGGTTGTATTGCGCGAAATTGTACAAGTGTAATTTTTTTGTAATTATCCGCATTTGAACAAAAAACGTTCGTACAATTGGCAAAATACGTAATGTCATAGTGAAAGCAAAAGAAGGATGCAAAACGCCACAGACATCAGGCAGCAAGCGGCTTGTGCCTTCAGTTCATGAGGGCCTATGCAGCGGCCAGTTTCAGCATACCACCAGAGTAATTACGGCCTTAGTGCTCAGCCGGTCTCACACATGGCTTATCGGTTTGTTCTCACGTTTATTCACTGAAGAGAATGATTTCGGAGCCAACATCAAGCTGCAAACGAACCGTTGCTTTGTTGTTACAAGCCACCACAAACTCCCTTCGGCAAGCGAAAGCAACTGTGAATGCTGCCGTCACCGATTTGGGTGACGATTCATGAGCTGTACTTTGATGGGCTGCGGCGTCTGGGATCGATATAAATTTCCTTTGTGGCCACGAAAATTTCGAGCATTATTGACGCATACACCGGAAAAAACGAGGCAAGTTTTTGATCGCATGCGTTTGATCGAACACCGAGTGGTGTGTGGGGCAGTCTTCTGACCGCTTGAGCAAGGCTGCGGTCGTGGACAGCATTAAGAGAATGAAGTTTGTATATAGTTTGTGTTCCGGTGTACCGATATTTCGCAGCAATAATCCAAATTTCCACCCGGCATCAAAACTGAGAGTCATTCTTTAACATGCTTTCCTACCACCTGATCCAGGCATCAAAAGTGTGATCAGAAAAAGGTCGAATGCAATCTTCATGAAAGAGACTGGGCTGCATCAGCTGAAGAAACTGCGAAACCAGTGGTGTCGGCTGCTAGCAGTCACTGAGTCAGTCATTCAGTAAGCTCCAAATACGCTTCTTCACACTGCTTTTATGCTTTTATAATTCTTATCAGAGCTGAGTTAATTCGACAGACGTCGTGTGTTTCCTTTCGCCAATTGTAATAACGGTGACTTCTCTTGGTTCTTGGTATGAACCTTCCAAGCTAGCGTTACCATCAAGACAACCAACAAAAGGGCACAAGGTGTAGTAACGCTCGAAACCACGTCAGAGAGGCGCGCGTCGTATGTAAAGCGTACGTGACAGCATCCTTCTGGAAATTCCGATTCCTAGATGTGGCATCTGCAACCTCCACCCAGAGGATACTGCATCATGATTGGCTGTTAGATTCACGCATCCGGCCAATCAGATTTCAGCTTGATCCAGGACAGGCTAGCTTTCCGTTCATTTAGCCAATCGGGTTCGGGATAGGACTTTGGGCAGTGGCAGTACATACCTGCGAGTGGTGCGACAATATCGCTGCGAAGTCCCGCCTAACACATGTTGTACAGTGGTTGGAGATACTACAGTTACGCCGGTGATTTCGGGAGGTAAGAGTTGATAGCTGCACAATGTAGGTGATAGGTGATACAGTTGATGGGTGAATGCTGGAGTGTCACGGATTCACAGGATCGAGGCTTTCTCGCAAGGTTCCCGGGTCCGCTTGTTCTTGTCATGTCATTGGACTTAAGATTGAGAAGACCGGAATGAAAAGCTATGCAGTAAAGGCGGCAGTTTGGATTCATGTGCGCAATTGGGCGAGCAACAGGGTCGTATATATTAATAGATATGGTACCACCGGTGGCGTGTTTACTGGGTTAACGTCTCTAAACATTGATGTGTCCCGCTATGGGTCCCCATCCAGAAAGCCGGCAATAACCAGCGCAGCTGTGTTTATTGGTAATGGCTTCCACACTTCGCCTGCCGGTTTCTACGCTTCACTTGGTTTTGCGAAAAAGGCTCTTCGAGGAAGTCGGTCGACCAACATACGCGCACGTGACCAAGCCAGCACAACCTATCGAATTTGATCGGTACATCTATTGTGAGTGAGACGGTTCTTCTGGAGACTACTCAAATTACTTCAGAGTTATCGGTCCGGTGTTCCCACCAAAATCGGGCAGTGCACCGAAGACACTGCAGTGTCTTCACCACTGGGCGGTGAAATACTGAAAGATTTTCAACGTCGTCAGACTGCAGAGACCAGGCTTCTGACCCGAATAATAAAATGACGCAGTCTTATAAACTCAACTCTTGACAGACGGGCTGGTGTCACGTCTGCGTCACGGGTGATGCAAGTTTATAAGGAATTGCTCTAGTGTTCCTAATCCCGATGCAAACATCGTCTTTGGATAGACATCCTGTACTGACAGATTTCGTGTATTGCCTCAGTAGGTTCACTCGCGAGCGCGTTCGAGTCCACCCAATCTCGCAGCACCACTCTTCACTTTGCAGTTGTGAAGCTTATGCGAAATCGTGAGGCAGAGTTATTTAAAATAGTTACTATCACGTACATTGCGATGGTATTTGATCCAAGAGAAGCCGTGCCGTTTGCTTACTCGATATCTGTGAGCGAACGCTCTGGGAGCATTTTGACCTCAGGCATCAGAGGCTGGGAGTAAATCTTTCGTATGGAAAAAATCCTCCTTCTGTGACACCCTTTCGGTACCTAGCTGCCATGCAACGGAAGAAGGCACGAGGGCTGTGATACTACCAAGTTGTCTAAGCGTAGACAGGAGTAATGGAGATGGTGAGATTGGGCTTGAACCATAGGCCTTCCTGTCCGAAAGCTGGCGCACCAACCACAAAGCTGTCTCAGCATCTCAAGCTGAACGACGAAGTAAAACGGGTAAGGTAAAGCAGGACTGTTACCTATCTCACCTGAGAACACTTGATGTAGTGAATTCAGGCGAGGTCTTCTCATAGATCTCCATGCATCCTCGCATAGCAGAGTGTAGTGCTCCGAGGAGCAAGGAATTTTTCGGGAAAACATTTTTCTATATACACTCCCATACTGCCTTATTATCCAGAGAGTCAAGGATCACCACCATTACGTCGCTGCAACCAGTTTTGCCGTTTCAGAAGCCGTCAGATGTAAATTATGTATCCCCCTTTAGGACGGAGCCTAGCTTAGTTTCAACCGATCTGTCTCCTTATGTGCTTAGTCAGCTTTTGACGTATAACACAGAGAGCATCTTCGATGCCGTAGCTACTAGGCTAATACTACGGTGATTTTCACACACTGTCTTCCTCGAAGACACGACTGACTGCTGTGCATTGTGCAGGTACCCCTCATCCCATATGGCACCAATGAGTTTTGTCAGATTTGCAATTAGGGTTTTCCGCCTTCTTTGAAGGTGAGTGGATACAGACCGGTCTTGGTGACTCCTTACGTCTGAGAAGCGATCGTCGTCATAATCAGCTGTAAGAACCGCATACTTGTCGTACAGTGGTTATATCTGCCGCATTTTCGTTCACCGATGATTTGGTCAGGTTGGGTACGTAGCTGCGCATTGGAGGCTGGAGTTGAATACAGGGTTGTCAGTGAACTTAATTGGGGAGATTGGGAAAGGAGGTATGCACTGAGGGCGATAGCCTGGATGCACGAGCGCCGCGACCTGGCCATGTCTGACAGTGCTGCTAACCGTTAATATGTCCTTTCTCGGAGCCACCATCCAAGGAGACGAGTAATTGGGATTTATACCCCATTCTCTCCCACGCACTATCTTCAGAGGTTGTGTTGCAGGGGCCAGCTAAAGTTGTCTCTGAAAGCCCCGGATGATCTTTCCAATCCAAACGGATTAATGAGCTGTCATTCTCCCTTATCACATAAGTGACGGTTGCCCTCGTTTGGCTAATCGATGGAGTTGGGTGGTATAAGGCACAACTGTTTCTGGTGGCTGAAGCCTTCCTTGTCTCTTAGGTCTTCACTGTTCACCAGTGCTCTTGGTCTTTCGTTAGACTCTTCAGTAGTTGGCGTTTGAAGGATTCGCCTGCGCCATCATGCTCGTCGCCTTCTGGTACAAATTTCTTAGCATCAATCGGAACTAACGACTTCGACGATCATCTGATATTTGATTTTGTTTTGATATTGTGATCATTTTATCGTATCGGAGAGGTTGGGAGACAACACTGAACGCCGCTAGCACATAAGCTTTCACATTTTGCTATGCTTCATCCACGTGCTTCCATTAAAGTGTTGGTTTATTGTATTGAGTAGTTGAAGTGGTTTACGTCGGCACTGCCGAGCTATGATGGTTCTCCGGAGATGGTGAGTCGGTATGCTGGCCTTTGAGGGCCTCAAGAAAATCGAACTATCAGGCTTGCTTGCACTATGGCGTGATCGGAATCAAGTTGTTTGCACCAGAAACGATAGTCTTGAATTGCGGGTCACTACTGGTTGCCGATAGCCAGGTAATCCAATAGGGTCCTTGGTTGAATTGCACTTGGGGTCATCAGGTTATGTGGTGCAAGCGTTTACGTTGAAAATTCATGCTGACCTGAAGCCGTTGATGATCAGCACATGACTGGAGGAGTCGATTTTCCTTGTCTATGTGACGAGTATGGACTACGAACCAGCCGTTCAGATCGGATTCAAAGTAGCTGAGATGACCGGCTTGAGCATTCGTATCTCCCGCAGGAATAATATGTCAATGCTTCCTGCTTGACGAATGGAACCATATAAATCTCTACAGCTGCATTCCGCTGGAGGGTGTGCCTACATTAAAACCAGGCACCGGTTTATGTTGAGTAGCGTTGGGCTTGATTGATCTGGATAACCGAGCGGTGCAAGAACGACTGTTCCCTGGTACCCAATCCAGTAAAGCACGTGCAGCTCCGGGATTGAGTGCTGCTACCACACGGTATATTCCACAAGTCATCGCTTCTGGGACACAGGAAACGGGCAGTAAGATATGGAAGAGCTGAGTTCATCCTTGGCGTTTTAAACGCCTGAGTCTTATTTGTGTGTTTCAGTGACACAGCATACACCAATCGTAAGGGAATATAAGGTCTTTACAGACTGTCGGGTTGCCAATTGGACACAGACGGCGGGCGTTGAATGATACTCGTGGATTTAGCAATGTTATTTTGCTCATTGTTAATGGACAGCTCGAGCTACTTGTTATAGTGGATCCTGTGACTGATCGCCAAAGTTCCTACACTCAAACTGCGTCAACGCGAATATTATGCACCAAAGGTTGCTCTACTCGATCCAGTTTCCATGATCATAGCTCTGTGACTTTCTCTATTTCTGAGATTTTCGTGGAACATGCGTTGCTCACTGTTGTTATTATGATATGTTGTACATAGTTTTGTCCGCTTTATGCATCCATTTAAAAGCGTTGCTTGGAAGGTTGGCATCCGGGAACATCTACCTTCTTTGTTTCTATGAGTTGGACTAAATAGGTCCGACGTATCAGGTTCTTTTGTTAGCGTCTAGTGCGCCCCCGACCTTACGATAACAGTTGGTTCTCAGTAGTGTTTGGATCTAAACGTAATATGCAGCATCATACTTTTAGAACACGTAGATTCTGGCCATGCGGTCGTTGGGAGCCGTCTCGCTGTTCGTTTTGCAGGGCAGCACATGCGGCAAGTACTTTCGTTGGCGGCTGAACGACTGCTAGTCAATTCGTTTGACTGGTTCTAACGAATCGTTAGAACCATTTGGACCATTACAAACGCTCTGCTGTCAGGTGTCGATTCTGACGGAAACATCATGGGCACATCTTTGTAAATTACCGTGAGTCTTGACCGTGTTACGGCACCACCAGGTTTAATCAAGCACTAGATACCAGACGGAGCGGCGGCACTGCTTGAATCCCAGAAAAAATGTTTGTGCCGGTCGTGACACAACTGGATTTGGCATAATTACGAGACGTCAAGTAAAAATCAGCACGCACATCGACTATGAGCTCTGGAAGGGGAGTGATATGGCTCAGTGGTTAGGGTGCTAATTTGCTGACCAGAAGGTTCATGGTTCGAACCCGACCTCTGTTTCTCGACTTCCCCTGTCAAGCTTAGGCGACCTGGCAGTATCCCAGCTCTCGTACTTCCTCCAGGTTTCATGATAGTTAGGGGCCGAAAGGGTTCTACAGCTGAAGGAGACTTAGGAACGGGAGATTAAGGAAATAGAACGGAAGAAGGATGCCACGAATGCCTGGAGGTCATTTCAGTTGGTCAACACGGACGCAAAATATCGTTCTTCCTGGATTTCCATTTGACTTTTTTGGCCGGACTGTTCTCCTTAACGCACCTTCTCAGCAAATAATGCCCCGAAGTTGGCCAATGTGGGTATCCTCATGCTTGCAAGCGTGTGAGATTTCACGAGGAGCTTTCCAAAGGTTCCACAAAAAAGTGGCGTCTAACGTTTCCGTTCTACTCAGTTTTCTACTTGACGAGATAATCAGACGAACGCTGAATGTTCTTCACACCATACCATTCAGGTGGCTGCTAGTAGGAGAACCTCGTCCATCTGGAATATGCAGACGGCATCGTTCTCATGTTCGAAGAGGAGGAAAATTATTTTTGCATGCGGTTTGCATCTATACAGTGTAAAGTCATGCCGCTGGAGATGTGGTCACTGAATACGTTTCGTACAATCCAAAGAGAGGCAATCGAAGCTGTAAAGCGCTTTACATATCTTGGATGTTGTACAAGCTCAGACCATGGTTTGACAGATGAGGTCAAAACACGAATCTGCGAGTCTTGATCACGTTTCATGATTTAACACACCTGTGACAGCAAAGTAGAATGCTTCTGAGTCTCAAGGGACATGTGTGACATACAAGCCGTTTTGTCGGATATCTGTGAAACGTGGCCTCTGAATGCACCGCAACGGGGATGTCTCCGGGTCCCTGATAAGCGTTGTCTTAGAACCGTGACTTGTGTAAACTGACATCAACGGATCCGCAACGAGACGCTTAGATTGAGTATTTATTTGTGCAACAGGAACGTCACTAGAAGAATTTACGGTGGTTTGGTCATGTTTTGCGCATGCCGAAGTGAGTGCCCAGTTCAGAGCGGCGCCACTAGAGGGGTGGTCAGCCTTCAACCTAAAATAGATGTCACAAGGCGATTAAGAAAAGTCCGGGTGCTGTCAGTGCAACTCGCCTAATGCCCACTATGCATGCCCGGAGACGCTTCATGTCAACGTCAGTGGTATTCTTATTGTTGTTTTCTGTCCATATCGCCTGAATGGATGTGTAGGCATTTAGGAATGACTGTAGCAGGCCAGTACCAAATAGTTTCCCAATCTCTTACCATTTTGCTCACAATTAGGATTTCAAATAAGTTGCGATCGTACGTCATTGGGCATCACTGTTGAAATCTGATGTGCTGCCGACGATGAGGACAATGGATTAGGTCACCTAACTATGGATAGGCTAAGAATCATCAGTGGGCTGAAAAACCGAGAACCCCCTGTTGGAGGTGACTCCCTGCAGCATTATATACCGCATGAACTACGGCCCTTCCCGTTCTCATCACTTAGATGTTCTACCCATTTTGGAACAGCGAAGTGTTTGTATGCTGTTGGTAAACCTCTTTTTCATTTTCATGGAAGGTGACAAATCGCTTTTGACGGCTGTCTTGACCTAAGCATACCGGATATGGCTCCTTAATTGTTTCCCACCCTTATGAACCGCCATGTTAGTGTAGGACACCCCCCACACCAAACCAAAACAAAAAGATTTCAGCTCAGGTCGAGTTTACACTGACCAGATCTTAGCTGTACGCCTTGTTCCATTGTGGTGAAACAAGTGTGAACAGCGAGCTATTACTCGCTTCATCGATCTCTGGTCGGTGTTCGACTATGTGAGCTGAGAAACTGTGGAACCTATTGGAATCGGACGGTATGTGTATGAACTAATTCAGACGGTTGAAGTCTTATGCAATAGCGTGTTTCCGTATGTCTGACTAAGAAAATCCGACGTCCGACTTGTCGTTAGGCGTTCGTTACGGCTCTCAACGCCCTCTTTAATGTAAAACTTTTCATTGATTGTATAATGCGCCAAGATGTTAACAGACACCACGGGGTTGAAGTTGGGCATACTGTATCGTTCACTATCCTTGAGATCAACGCCTATTTTAGTGCGCCCTTTTCTGAGGAATCTAAGGTAGTTAAGCAGCAATACTTGCCGCTGGTGTGTTGCTGCCCAGGATGATAATAAATAGATTGTCGCTATCCCACAAACAGGCACTTCTTACAACTCAGATTCGTCCTAATTCGTTGGGACCTTGATACCGTGGAAGTAATGACCACATTTGGCTGCCTCTATGAATAATTTCGGATGTTGTCGGTAATCGACTTGGTTATCAGTCAGATAATGTGGCATTCAACGTTCCCTTACGTTCGGTTCTGGATGCCAGGTGAAACTTGTCTTCACTTCCTTGTGACAATTAAGGTTTCAACCAGAAACGGTTGCGTATCGGACCGATGATGCCGAAATGGGTCGTTTAGTTCTTTAATTTTAGTCGAACCGTAGCTACCATTTATGAACTTATCTAGCGTACTCAACCTTCCCCATTCAAACGTCAAAAACATCCTGAAAATAGACCTGAATTAACCCAAAAAATAACGTAGTCGGCCTAATTATTCAGTGGGCCCATAGGCATGATTTTCTGTCCGTGCTGGATAATAGTTCTTCCAAAATATTATTAGCAAATTATCTGATAATGAGGTCTCAGCTGTTGTCATTACAAGAACCCGAAAGTTTATAGAATTTCTCTGTGCTGGCTTTTGGAGAATATGTCTCAAAACACTCTTTTCAGATGATGCGTTCAATTACGCCATCTGATTGTTTTTTGTCCTTTGTAGCCCATGCAGTGATTGTCCATCGTACAAATCCTAATAATGGTTTGAGGATATACTCGCTTTGAAATCACTCTGTCCTGTAATGCATGTAGTCTGATACACACTCGATGCCATGTTATGAGGGGACTCGCCTCGTTCTTGTTAAAGAATTTGTTTGATTGGGGAATGGTCCCTCAAAAAGCGCCTGTTTCGAATCTCACAAAAACGCACTTGTTTCTTGAGGGGGCCTTTAGAGAGAAGGATTACAGCATATTCGTAAAACTCGAAGCAGCTGACTGGGTTGGAGCTAACAGCTTTTCCTTTTTTTCTGGCCTCCTTGGGCGGATCATCATATTGATTCTAACAGTCAAACAAACGGGAGCCGCGGAAATTTATGATATCGAGGACTTCCGCCTTATGATAGGCGACGCACTGGTAGTACGTTAAAGAAATGAATGTCAATGAATCTAGCCTGTCGTGAGAAAGAGCCAAGTTAGTTCATGTTCGCAAGCTTTTATGTGGAAAAAGTTCTCAAATCCGGAGCTGTCACGGGCAGATATCGTAAAATAGCGTTCCCATTAAAGATAAGCACTAACTCGCACCGCGAAACTTGTTTGTTTAAGTGGGTTTACTACACAAATTTAGATTGGGATTGACCAAACGCTTTGAACTCGTTAGGTGCATTTCCCATGGTTATGTTTAACTTCACGACCAGTTTTCTTCTTTTGCTAGATTTCCCACAACTTCGTTGTGCGCTTTCTACGCCAGCATTCACACGACTGTCCACGTCGGTTAACAAGAGAGAACATCCTTCGTCAGTTTTGCGCTTACGCACACAGATGCTCTGTCACAGCGATACGTCCGAACGATTCTTACACTACCTGTCAAGTGATCCTTACCAGACATCCAAATGCGAAGAAGTGCGTGCGCTTTTGGAATATATACGCAGCCAAAGCAGTATCATGACTGGAATCGGGAACTTTGATCCGTGGCTTGTAAACTTGATAGACACGGAAGATTTTTCACAGTTTTATGCACACTACATCCGACTTTTGTACACAAAGTCTCCAACAGACTGTATTTCTCAACCGGCCAACCAGTTTGTCTACAATTTCATTGAACTTCAGGTGGTTGTATGGAATCTAACGGACAAGGCAGATTCACTATGCTTGAAACTGATAAATAAAGATGTACATGGAGAGCTGTTCAGATTGATCGGACTCTCTCAATTCGATCCGTCGCATTGTTTGGAAGAACGCAACGCTCGACTTATCGTCCACTCATCGATTGGTATACTTCATAATCTGGTCAGAAGCGTACCCACTATTAGGTCTTGGTACCGACAAGCCGACGGAACTCAGATATTGTCGCGGTTCCTATCTTATGCGGATTGGAATACGGACTCCATTGGACAGCCCCTTCTTCAATATTTCTCAGTGCTGACCGCAGTTTTACTCTTACTCTCATTCTTAGTCTCCGAGAGCGAGAACGATGTTCTCCTCGCTAACGACAAATATTTTGTTTACCTAAGCAAAGTATTGGAAGATGCTTTGGACTCGACAACTCTACAATCCTGCAAATATGGTTATGGCGCTAATGAACTGTTCGCGGGCTTGCAGAATTTGGCTGGATCAGATGAAAATAAAAAGGCACTTATAAAAAATGGCGCATTTTCTTATATCAAAAAGGCGTTGAATATGGGATATCATTCAAGGTATCATGGGCAACAGGAACAATCTTTTAGTATGCCCACGATGGACCTTCAAGTTCATGATTTGATGGGAAATGCTTTGGAACTATTGTGGTGCCTATCTTTCGTGCCTGAATGTGTCGATCACCTTGTTCCTGGTTCCGAACTCCGTCGGATGATAGACCAAATTTCTGAAGGCAAGAACTGGCCTGCAGACTGGCGAAAAGCAGCAAGTGGGATTTGTTGGAACCTCAACAGATCTAGAGCCACGCCATTGGTTAATCCAATTCAAGTTGATGCTATGATGGCCACCGAGCGCTTGCAATCAAGACGTGGGAAACACCTAATGATTAGTTATAAGCATAGCACACAACAGATCATGTTGAAGGTTCGCGACGAATTACGCTGTCGTGGCTATATTGTTTGGATGGATGTTGAAAACATGTGTAAGTTTACAGAATTCCTTCGTCAAAATATGGTAGTAGGTCTCAAATTTTGCTCTTAGGTTTGAATAAGTTGTTACTTTTATTTTTATTGCAGGCAGTTGATACATTGAGGTGCAGTACTGAATGTGTGTAAAGCTTGTGAACATAACTCTGCGGCATAAGGACCTTTGGCTTTAGGGTGCTGTTGTGAATGTCTGTTGCGTTTGTGTGATCATCCCATATTTTTAACGGGTGGCACACCTTTATACCAAACCTATTTTCCGGCTGTCACATAGATCCCGAATCGATAGTCTTCACGCCCACTATGTTCGCCACATGAACGAGACATAATCTATCTTTATAGTCAGCCAGATTACGACTAAATGTGTAAGTGGAGCTCACTCCTAAATAAAGTTGATTTGTGCATACGAATGTGAGAAAGCCTGATCACCTTCTACTGCAGCGAGAATATGCAGCGTCGGTTTCCGTACTAGGGGCTAGAGCAATTGTGTGTTTCTGTGTGGTTCAGTCAGACCAGCTGGTACCATGCTACCGCTGACGGCTTTTTGCGGCGGCGGCACGCTGAGCAAGCGGGGAAGAGTCGTCACTTTACGACTTCAATATTATGGGGATGCTGTTTGATTATGGTCAATAAATACCATTTTATGTCATCTTCCTTCACTATTGGACTATTGGACTAATAAATGAAGTCTGCGTAGTGTCTGAATCCTAGTTTCAAACACAACTGTACAGATGCAAATGGCGCGAATCGGGCGAGATAGCTCAGTGGTTACAACGCCGACTTACTGATCGGAAGGTCCGTGTTTGTAACCCGACCTCTGCGTCTCGACGTCTACTGCCTAGGCTTGGGCAACCTGGCACTATTCTAGTCCTCGTACTTCCTTCTGGTGGCAGGGCATTTAAGCACAGAAAGGTTGTTACAGGTAAACAGCTTACTTATACACACTGTCACTCAGTTACTCGTAGTCGAATGCATGATAGTCAACAACTGATTAGAAAGTTGGGAGTATGGGTCTCCCATACCCCTTGAGGCATGTAATTCTGATGAGTCCTAAGGTAACCGAGGAGCTCCACACTACCTATCAACCTATCAGTTTGGAGTTACTTCACTCCCAGCATGAAACATCCATTGAAGTGCAGAACACAGGAGTTTCTAATCAAACGATTTTACTGAGAATATCTAGTACTCGCCTCAATGGATCACACTGACTTTAGAATTTTTAAAAAGAATCGGTAAATTTACTGAGATAGCGTTTGTAGGTCATCTGGGGCATGTATGAGTACATGTAAACTGAATCCAATTTTAGAATTTGTCTATACTACGTTGTTGTCATGTGCTGCTTCAATCGAAGCACAAAGTAGGGATAAGTACATACTGTGCATCCTATTTCTTCGTTGGTGATGTGCAGCTGCAGGATCCGTAACAAATACCCTGCGGAACTGATTTCGCGTTTACTTGTTTTCGCGCCGCATGTAAACGTTTGAAATACTCCATCAGCAAGCCACGCCGCTTTTACTCCGGTTTTGTCCCCGTCCCCTTGTATCTGGCCCGACTGTCGACCAAACGGCGAAGACCGTTTGACTGACCTACTCAAGTCGCATGGACATTATGCTGAACCTCTTTGTTACAATCTTGAGATCAAACGTGTTTCCCCGTCTAGTTTGTTTGCATCAGTTACCCGGTCACACGAGTGACCATTGCAATAAGCTCTTGCCTTCGACCAACTTGCGACACACAAACACATACATCGAATAACATAAGTGTGACGAGCAGAGTCATTCATGCGTAGAACTGAATGGAAGATGCATTCATGCAGTGCATGCGACACATCTGTTGAGTTCTCTGATGACTGAGTGAGCTGCTTGAATTATGAAAACGGATGCACGGGATTATGCGCACGTCGTAAGTTTTTAATTACAACTGAGATACAATAAAATCTCCATCCGGAAACTTCAAAAATGGCTCCGATGCACACTGAAATTGCTTCCGGACCGCCTTTGAATCAATCTGAGGACAGCTTAGTGTAGCCTCGCAGTTCTTCCAGCGAAATCCATAGTTTAGATTAGCATATGGTCGGTCCTGTAAATTACGGCTCATCAGGTGTTTAGCTTTTATTCGGATCTATTGTTGGTTGGCTATTCACACACACTTTAATTGACTGTCGAATGCAAATGCACCAGTCACTGCTCACAGGCCTGGGTACTGGTAATTGCTTTTGGCTGCCGTCATTATATATATATATATATATATATGCAATGAAGCGAGAGGTACAATACTATAAATGATATCGAACACTGGTCACATGCTGCTTTGTGAACACATTGCGCTATTTGTTTGTAACCCGAGGAACGACTACAAATTTAAGGCAGTAGTCGGTATACACAAGTGGTATTTAGGTAAAATCTTCTGGGACCTCCTACCGTTGCTATGTCCAGTTTTCATCCGGTTGGACGACAGATGAGACCGGGTTTGTTGGGTATGGTTTGTACACCTTGGCAGATCATTTTACTGATAAACCCGCTTGTCGAAACGGACCACTTGAGACAGTTGGTCTGCTAATCTTTCAGGTGTACAAACCATACCCAACAAACCCGGTCCCATCTCTCGTCCAACCGGATGAAAACTGGACACAGCAACGGTAGGAGGTCCCAGAAGATTTTACCCAAATACTATCTATCCGGCTCAACTCGTCAAACTTCATCGACTTGTCTGTCGCGTTTCAGTCAGTTCCTTTAAGAATCATCCAAGGTATTTTCGCACTACCCTTTAGGTTTTCCAATTGAGCTCGAGTAACATTCCAGACACCAATTGTCAAACCACTGGCGGTGGGGAGGCGGGGACCGCATCGTGTGCGTTTGTCCGGGCAAACTGATGTCATACGCGAGTCAGTAGAACCCATGCCCCGGCGCCTTCCCTTTTTGAGAGGCGAGTATATCCGCAACTCGGCCGTCGAAACTGATCCGGCCACTCGGTCGGATGAATTCTTCACTCGGGTCTATTAGCTCGGCTACAAGGATCAGACTCATTCGTCCCATCCATTTCAAAGACATGAATGGTTACGAGATCACGTGGTTGAATAATTTAATGGAGTTTTTACGTGGTGAAAGATCGAAGTACGGCTTGTACAGTTCGCACGACGACAATTTTTCTTGTCATTGGATATCTCCTGCTCAAGGAGACGACACCTGCCAAGGATGCTCAGTTTTCATGTCTAGCTATCGAATTATATTCGGGCCTATAGGCCACTTCACCCGTGCTGTTTGTTGAAGAGAATCTCGTGAATTCGGATGTCCTCGGGGTCTAGAAGCACCCCATGAAGCCAACATAATGTTCAATGTTTTTTGGTTCATGTATGGACTATTTATTCCAAAACCAATTTGATACCTTTATTCTAATGTTCGCACCAGATACGAGGAATTCTCCGAACTCATCTATCGCCAAGCAACGAGTTGGGACATGTGCTCGCAGTAGCCAGGTTTTCGAACCATATAGCAATGCGGCCCACATAAAACAACCACACACCCTATCTTTGATAAATAATCTGGTTTCTCAAATTGGCAAAAGTTGTCATGACTTTACAAAACCACTGCGCAAGCGAATGATTACCTTATTTGCAGTCATCTCCACCAGTCTTGAAGTAGCATCTTGCGGTCTGCACTTATGAAGCGCGTATCAACTAATGTAGCAGAGTTGCCGGGTAAGTAGCATTTGTGTCTGTACATGATCAGGTCCCGAGGAGAATTGTATCACTCACATTCTCGTCAGTAGGTAAACTCGTTGGAAAAATTCAATTCTTGAGGAGCTGGCATCGATGATAAGCTAAGGAAGAACGGAAAATCGGACAAATTTGGGAGTTAGGGAACTTAAACGAAAGCCCATTGTAGTCTTACACTTATCCGCAGGACAACTTTGCTTGACAGATGCTACCATAGCGTTCGTTGACCAACGGAGTCTAAAATAGATTTCAAGTAATGAAAAAAGCGGCCAATATTAGTTGAATTACTCAGCATCTAGGCTCAGGTACCCTACAGACGATACGAGCGGTCTCGCATAAGGTAGGTCATAGAAATCACCGTTCTCGGGATGGTCTACTGTCTATTTGCTCCAAACAGACGATCGATAATACGTTTCTTATGAATAGCCGTGACAACGCATAACAAAACGACTAGAATCCTTCAGTAGCTCAGTACATCTCGGGGTCATAGCAGTGACACAAGGTCTTCTGTTTCAGTGATTGGAATGCTCGTCTTTTGCAATCGAATAACCCAACTCAGTGAATAAATTAACGGATGACTGTACATGCTGTTGATTTTGGGATAACTTAATGGACCTAAGCGATTTTTTCTCACTGCTCCATCGGTGTCTATTACTTATAGTTAGCTGTTTTTAGGCTATTATCTTTAGTCGCTGTGCCTTGTTTTTAACATAGAGGCAGCTTCGTCCGTTGATTACTTGGATGATGTTGGGGTCACAAACAGTTGTAGATCAGTGTTCCGGTTTTATTCCACAAATCAAAGTCATACTTACACGATACATTGGAATAGAAAATATAAATGGTGACGGCACTCACAATTCCCCCGGAAAGGTTACGTAACACCGCTCAACCGTCAGTTTCCGGCGTATTTTATAACGTTAGCTTTCGAGCAACATATTTACCCTTTTCAGTTTCTCAGAACAGTTAGGTTTTCACACTGTTTGTGGCCTTTGCCTGAAGTGCACCCTAAGTTGTCAGTGTGGGAGCTATGAATGCCAACTGGCCTCACAAAGGTTGAAGAATGTTCCGTTTTCACACATTATTGCAATTAGCGTGACTGTTTTCAATATCCGATAGCGCGCGCACTGTTTCTCAATCTTTTCAGATGGTTCTTTCGTCGATGCCATGGCTAAGGGAATTGAGCAGGCTGCTGGAGTAATCCTTGGTATTTCACAAGAGTTTAAAAACTCCCCACATTGTCGCCAAGAGGTGAAATACGCTTATTCTCTTGGAATTCCACTGTTCCCGTTGACATTGGAGCCGGACTTCTTCGCGGATGGTTGGCTTGGAATTTTGCTGGCTGCGCTTCCACGCATTTCCCTCACTGATGAGTCTATGGTTCCGGACGCTGTGGCTCATCTAGCCAAACAGTTAGGCGTACGAGGCCACATGTCCGAGTGCAATTCCGGTAGCGAGGCACAGTTTTCGAGGACGTTGGATGAACGGTCGGCGATACTATCTCTCCTTGGGAGGTCCACTCAAAGTTCTTCTGGTCACCACAATGAACGAATTAATTTACCCGGCTCTATTGATTTCAAGTCAGGTGAGTACTACTAGCTGACTGTATTGTTTACAGTTTGGACCATACATTGCTCTTTTTCGTATATTTATGCGTAATGGATAATTCATCAATACTGAAAAGACCCAGGTGCGCACTACTCTCAGCCAGTGTGGACACTTGTGAACAAGAGTTTTCCCAGATATAGGGCTAATGTAACAACGATCACCGTCAGATTGGTGGTGTACCTGTTCAAAGTAAGGTGCACCTGATTCGGGAAACGGGTTCGGTTGTAGGTAGTGTGCGCGGTAACCACGTTCAATATGCTCAGTAAACTGGCATGGCTCATCTGCTCGGTTGATGTACACCCTCACAGCCTTTCACGCATGCAGAAGTCCTTTACCACAAAAGGTTTCTACACCAGGTACTACCGTCGAATAATCTTATCTGTACGACAAATTGACCCAGCTCCTGGAGATCATGTTCGATTCAGTTATCACGGGTGTTGAAATGCTTGTGCGTACCAAATTTGTATGAACGATAAATTCAAACTACCAGCTTTCCTCAGATTTCTTTGCACTACACGTCGAGTTGTGGAGCTTCATAAATGGGCGGTCTGTTTGAGTACTGCGTTTACCGTACCGTCCTCTCGAAACCGGGCTAAAACGGCCCCTTCTGAGGGACCGTTATTGGTTAGTGAATAGGAAAACCCGAAGTGACATCGGGTGCGCCGACAACCAGTCGTTCGTGTCTCCACGTTTTCTAGTTCACGAACCAATCTTGCCTGCTTATTTCATCATTTATCCCTATTTTAACCATTAGATGTGTACTGACTTGACGACGAGATCCCGAAAATATTAACGTCGTTTACTGTGTTCCTTTATTCACTTGTGATTAGCCGGCATTTTGGAACATGTGGTCTGATCTCGGTCGATCTGCCAACCTGAGTTGTTGAGGTGGATGGGTAAACAAGTGCCTGCCGTGAAATCGGG
Source organism: Opisthorchis viverrini (assembly GCF_000715545.1). Classification (NCBI taxonomy): domain Eukaryota; kingdom Metazoa; phylum Platyhelminthes; class Trematoda; order Opisthorchiida; family Opisthorchiidae; genus Opisthorchis; species Opisthorchis viverrini. The sequence continues at coordinate 3,206,532 of NW_008751668.1, forward strand.
CCGTCCAACTTCAACTTTTTGTCACCAGTATTGCCAACTTATTCAAATGCTGCTAAAATCGGTTCACATTACTAGTCTTTTTCAGGCGAAGGGAAAGTGTCTTTACACCGATGGTGAACTGTGCTTCTAGTTCGGTGTTCAGACAGGAATTGAAATTTTAAGGCTGCATCCATCTGATGAGATTCAAGCAGGTCTAAACTTGTAGTGGCCTGTCGATGAGTTTTATTCATTTCCTGTAGGTAGTGTACCATGTCGGAGAAAAAACGCACGTGATGTATTGTGGAAAATCAAGGTAATGATACGTGGCGATGATCTATAACCAATCGGTTTGTGCCTCGCTCCCACGGACATCATGTTTAAATGAATTAACTCGCTTTGCAGATTCTGAGAGGCTCAAAGCACCATATCACGAGGGTGCGATTTCTGTGTTTGCACCCTATTTAGTAGTCGAAACCGTATGTCTGTTGATGAAAGGTCTGAACTTTCGTGTTCCGTTGTTTACTGGACCAGTTCTCAAACTTCCGGTTTGGTTTGCTGATTAACGACTGCCGACCATGTTAGTTGTGCAACTTCCGATTCAGGCATCAAGAAATCTGGTATTGAAATACGATGCTCCGTACCATACGGGCTCAGTATTATCAGCAAGCACAGCTTGCAGTTGTATGCACTCGAAAAGCGCAATTTTTAAAAGAAAAACGTCAGTTTTCCTAACTTTTTCAACTAGTAATAGAAATAACTAAACAATCATCAGAATAACGAAGGCAATACGCAGTACCGTATCCACTTCAATCGGCTCACTCAGTCATCTACTCTGTGTATCTTCCATATCGACGGTCTTCTGGTGACTCATAGTGCCCTCATGCTTATTTCATAAAGATCGGTCAATGTATATTTTTCTAAAAGCTTGGGTCGCTCAGTTGGCCTTCTGGTAGTTCACTGACTTACATCTCGTTTGGCTCATTCAACCGCTATCCCCTACGCGTAATACACTACTCATAAAGTTGCTGAAAACAGTAGCTTCAACAGCCCACGACCAGTGGCACAGTCCTCGAGTTTCCGTCGACCTCATGTTTGGATTGAACCCAAACGGCACGGAATTCACCAAATGCTCTTATTTTCATACTAATTTGACTCTGACGGGAGAATAAACTGTGCAGCCTTGTGGAGTGCAGTCACTGTTAAGGGCCAAGAATCCGACGAAAAATTTCTCGAGGCAGGCGAAACTTGCCATCGAATGACTGAATACGGTGCCCATCTTATGAGAGGCGGGATGGCTTAGCGGTTAAAGCGCGGATTCGCCGACCGGAAGGTCTGGTCCGAATTTGACCTCCGTATCTCGACTTCTCCTATCCAGGCTTCGGCAACCTAGCAGCATCCCAGCCCTTGTGCTTCTTTCGGGTTAGGTGCCCGATACAAGGGATACTAATTAAAGATAACCATTCCGAAGTTTTTTTTTTGCGATGGAATGGCGGGCTGCAAGTAATAACCTACCAAGAAACCTCTTAGGCCCTCTACACAGTGTACACCTGATTCGTCTGCAATACAATGCAGCTGAGCACATATATGTGCATATATTTGCTGTTTTACCCATATTTTAGGGTCATAGTACTAGCCCAACCACTGGCTAATCGCTATGTACTGACGATGTTACCTCGATTGGTGATGAAACGCTTGCCCAGTTCGGCGAACAAACCAACGACCACCATACTACTCTGTTCTCTGGAAGCATTTAAAAACGAGTTCAACCAAGTTCGTATCCTTGTTACATGAAACACTGAAAATGGGTCGAGCCATTTGAATACCAAGCGAAATACACTCATTGCATACCATTTTGGTTTTTGACGAGAGACTTACATGGAAACCAGCTGAATCCCTCGTCTATGATGTTGTTAAGAGTCTTCAGCAACCTTATGAGTAGTGCAATACATCTATTTGAGCACAGGTTTTCATTTGAGCCAATCTTACCGTCTCTGTTCCATGGAGCACTGACACGTAAGGTCAAACAGGTGAATGGTCATCAACGTTTGGATCAACATCAACGGTAACCGTGTGTGAATACGACATGTACAGAACGTTGGTCGTGCTGTAGAAAACCAAAATGATAACCTATCCAAATGGGGCTAAGTCCTATTCTTTATATTGCGGGGACTTTGCGCAACGACCAACCTGCAGACTTTTTTTGCTAACATGCACATTTTGGTACTGGTTGCACAACTTTCAGCCATATCGGGAGGTGAAATACGTGATTTCAAGTAGAATTGTAGTGTATGTCAAACAACTGCGTGATTGAAAATATCTCCTTTTTCTGCTAGGTTTAAATCTTTCTGTCTCAGCTACGCACTTGGCTGCTGTGGTCTGGCATTGTACCACTTTTGGAAAACAAATAGCGGCACTGTTCATAAGACAAAGTCAAAACTGCTCTCCAGACAAAACGGTTCAACGACTCACCTGCGGAAAGATACAAAATCCCTGGTGTCAAAAGGACGTTTGTTCTCGCTGACTCAAATAACAGGAAGCGAACTTGAAAAATACTACGGGAAGTTCTTAGGCTGTTGAACAGCTGGATTGCATGTTCTGTCCCGCGTTGAACGCATTTGAGGTTGTGGTTTCATCACATCTAGTTCTACTCCAACATCAAGCAGCCGTTTTAGCTGAAATATTTAGAATGGGGGCAGTTAGGGCAACGATTGCTGATAGTCGGACGGATTGTTAAGAGCCGCAGTTATTAAATACTACAGTATTAAAACACTACACTTATGTTTCTCTGTATTTGCCCCTGCCAACAAGGAATACCCACGAAAAGAAGCATACCCGACGTTTTCTCATAAACGGCACTCTCTTGCATCCTGTAAAATAATACCGTAATCTTTGTGTGCACGGGGCTCATTGTCGAATAAAATCGTTATCCTAGGGCTAAGGAATCGAGCCGGCTCAGCGGCTATAGCGCGAGGTTACAGACCGAGAGGTCCGTAGTTCGAAACCAACCCTGGTTTCTCGATTACGCTTGTCCAGACCTGGGTATAACCTGATGATACCTCAGCCCTCGTGCTTCTTTCGAGGTGTACGGCAGCTACGCATCGAAAGGTGTCATAACTGAATTAGCTATTATATATATCATTATATTAGCTATGGGTTGTGAGTGGTACTCTGTATTAAGAAGTGATACTATAGAGGCTTTATCTTCGTAGCGTTTCTGTACATCTGTTTAGTCCCACCACCAAACTGGAGTACTTCTATCCATGCCTCGTAACGTGTGGTCAAAGAAATACCACTTCGTTACACTTTCCTAAGCATTTTTATAGTGAATAAAAACAAAGCACTCCTTGTTGTACAAGACTACCCAAACAATCACATATAAACAGCCGTTGTACAAAGATATTGCAAAATATTACAATACAAATAGTATGTCGTGTATTACATCATTATATTACAACATATTAGCCAAGCACGGGAGTAAGCGTACATTCCTGAGTAAATCAAAGAGCAGCAGAACTCACACAAGGATGTGTCGTATGAAGAGTAAAAAACCCTATGTTGCAACTTATTTGGATTCATCTCTTCAACTTGGCACACAGGTTGAATCCCGTTTTGTTTCACTGGATGTTTCCAGTCGCGCTATTTGAGCACAGGTTTTCATTTGAGCCAATCTTACCGTCTCTGTTCCATGGAGCACTGACACGTAAGGTCAAACAGGTGAATGGTCATCAACGTTTGGATCAACATCAACGGTAACCGTGTGTGAATACGACATGTACAGAACGTTGGTCGTGCTGTAGAAAACCAAAATGATAACCTATCCAAATGGGGCTAAGTCCTATTCTTTATATTGCGGGGACTTTGCGCAACGACCAACCTGCAGACTTTTTTTGCTAACATGCACATTTTGGTACTGGTTGCACAACTTTCAGCCATATCGGGAGGTGAAATACGTGATTTCAAGTAGAATTGTAGTGTATGTCAAACAACTGCGTGATTGAAAATATCTCCTTTTTCTGCTAGGTTTAAATCTTTCTGTCTCAGCTACGCACTTGGCTGCTGTGGTCTGGCATTGTACCACTTTTGGAAAACAAATAGCGGCACTGTTCATAAGACAAAGTCAAAACTGCTCTCCAGACAAAACGGTTCAACGACTCACCTGCGGAAAGATACAAAATCCCTGGTGTCAAAAGGACGTTTGTTCTCGCTGACTCAAATAACAGGAAGCGAACTTGAAAAATACTACGGGAAGTTCTTAGGCTGTTGAACAGCTGGATTGCATGTTCTGTCCCGCGTTGAACGCATTTGAGGTTGTGGTTTCATCACATCTAGTTCTACTCCAACATCAAGCAGCCGTTTTAGCTGAAATATTTAGAATGGGGGCAGTTAGGGCAACGATTGCTGATAGTCGGACGGATTGTTAAGAGCCGCAGTTATTAAATACTACAGTATTAAAACACTACACTTATGTTTCTCTGTATTTGCCCCTGCCAACAAGGAATACCCACGAAAAGAAGCATACCCGACGTTTTCTCATAAACGGCACTCTCTTGCATCCTGTAAAATAATACCGTAATCTTTGTGTGCACGGGGCTCATTGTCGAATAAAATCGTTATCCTAGGGCTAAGGAATCGAGCCGGCTCAGCGGCTATAGCGCGAGGTTACAGACCGAGAGGTCCGTAGTTCGAAACCAACCCTGGTTTCTCGATTACGCTTGTCCAGACCTGGGTATAACCTGATGATACCTCAGCCCTCGTGCTTCTTTCGAGGTGTACGGCAGCTACGCATCGAAAGGTGTCATAACTGAATTAGCTATTATATATATCATTATATTAGCTATGGGTTGTGAGTGGTACTCTGTATTAAGAAGTGATACTATAGAGGCTTTATCTTCGTAGCGTTTCTGTACATCTGTTTAGTCCCACCACCAAACTGGAGTACTTCTATCCATGCCTCGTAACGTGTGGTCAAAGAAATACCACTTCGTTACACTTTCCTAAGCATTTTTATAGTGAATAAAAACAAAGCACTCCTTGTTGTACAAGACTACCCAAACAATCACATATAAACAGCCGTTGTACAAAGATATTGCAAAATATTACAATACAAATAGTATGTCGTGTATTACATCATTATATTACAACATATTAGCCAAGCACGGGAGTAAGCGTACATTCCTGAGTAAATCAAAGAGCAGCAGAACTCACACAAGGATGTGTCGTATGAAGAGTAAAAAACCCTATGTTGCAACTTATTTGGATTCATCTCTTCAACTTGGCACACAGGTTGAATCCCGTTTTGTTTCACTGGATGTTTCCAGTCGCGATCCGAATTCAAACGCACTTAGTAGTCCGATATCCCAACCAGCCATGTTAATCTCGATGTACAAGAATCCGAAGCACTCTATTTGTAACAGAATGATGTGCTCGTCAAACTTCGCAATGTATATTTCACGGACATGTTAGTTGCCTTCGTGATATACTTGTGCGCCGATCTCAATTTTTCGCTTGCATTGACTCGCCTACGCCACTAAGTAGGGTAATTATCCTTTACACATGCTTCTGCAGCTCATAGACCATCACCATTGTTCACGGTTGACATCGAATGGTGGTGACTCCGTTGCTACATCGTCGGTCTTTACTCTGGCCATCTGAAAACGCCACATTGCGACTAGTGTATCAATGCCGACATTGGTAATCTCATATCCTATATTGAGCGAATTTTTCAACGAAGGCCCTCAGTTGATATTCACCCTTGTTACACGCTTCTGTTAGATAATAAAATTGTTGCAGTCTACGTAAACATACTGCGGCCATAATTGGCTTAGTAGACCGCTGGGTGCTTTCGGATACAATGACATAAATGGCCTGATCATCTGTAAACAGATTCACTTGTTGAAACGAAACTTGGACGGGCAGTAGACAACAGGTAGTCAGGCAAAGTCGCGAATTTTCAGCCTCTCATTGATTTCCGAGCAAGACAGGACCTCTAGTTATTGTTAAGTGCTCATCCGCAACAAAATTATATGGCCGCATTTCTTCTCATGTATAACTTCCGCAGGTTCAATCCCAGCACATCAAGACTTCACAAGTGAAAGGATATATGTAGTACACAACTCGTAGCTTACGATTGTTGCAGGAGGCGCATCATCGAAGAGAAACGAAAGACTGGCCGTAACAGAATTATTTGACCTTTCCTGTTGTTTACCTCGGGTTAGCCGCCACTGTTCAACAGAAACGACCAGTTTTCCCAAAAGGATGACATCCATCGAACTCGAAAGTAGAGTTCCAAGGGTTTCTTGTAAATGTCCCATCTAGTTCGTACTTTACCCAACGCACTACTTGGTTTTCATTCCTATCCTACCCGTTCATTCAGATGCTTCAAGGATAGCCCTCCATCACCCAACTACTACGCACCATCCCGGTCAAGAGTGTGAAAAACCAGTCATATCCTCTCATTCATTGATGCCACAAATGGCCAACGTCTACTTTTGGTCAGAACTGGAGGTGTGTGAATGGCTGGACAAAGCCAACCTTTCATCGTATCGGGGGGCATTCTCAAATGTGAATGGCCAGATGTTGGTGGAATTGGCTCGCCTAAGATTAGTTTCACTGGATGCATTATGCGAAGGCTTATTCAGGAATTTGGGTATGAAGCTCACAGACCAGTTACGTCTACTCGCAGCCCTTCACCAACTGTCTTCTACCAAATTGTAGGCTTTCGCGCTACTCTCTCGCGTGTTTTTCAGTCATCAGGTTCTTTCCGACCTCGTCTTTCTTAGCCATTCTGCAGCTTTTTGAGATTCTTTGTCCATTTTCTACTTGAAGTTGTTATTGTATTTTCTTGTCGCATTTATTATTACTTAATGGCATTTTGTGTGGTCTGTTCTGCCTATTCGGCTGAAAGTTGCACGGACTCAACTACAGTTCACAACGTGTTAAACACAGAGAACCGACCACTACCCAATCTCCCTAGAGATGTCTTACCGGCCCAACCTTCCCTCACCACAAAATCAATACCGACGATCCATTCTTTACCGGATTACAAGCCAGTAAGTAGTTAGCACAGTTTAAAAGAAATTTTGAAGTTAGTTTGCAGCGAATTTGTGATTTTGACGTTACCGGGGAAACAATCATTTAAGCAGGGCCGAAATATTAGGCCCGAGAGTTCGAACCGATAGCTAATCAAATTGCAATATAAACGAGATTTCGGGAAGCCATCACCACCTTGTTAGTCGTATAGACAGAATGTGGCGGAATTCTGAGAACCTAGGCTGATGAAATGTACGAAATCACCTCGGAACCAGTCAGTTCGACATGATTTTCTCAGCTCCTCTACTTAGCTGCAGAATAAAGCTGGAATTACTGCGACCCGAGTCTTTGGCTTTCGGACAAACAGAGTTCCCGTTCTCATGCTGCTCTAAACAAAAACCAAAGAGATTTTGCGGTATCGTACGGAGACTTATAGATTGCTGTCGTATCATCTTGAATTCTGATCTATTTTAGCGCAAGACTTACGGTAAGCCTTATTTTCGAATAATTGTCAGGAAGTTCAGATTCCTGAAGATTATCTTGGCATGCCCGAAGTCTACCGAGACCCTCAAACTCCACTAAACGCCGATCACAGCTTTGTATCAAGGTCAACTGTCCCTAAAAATATAGCGCGATGCCGCTTCACAATAAAGCGAACTCCTGAGAGCGCGTGCGACCATACAAAAAGCTTTCACCTGAGTTCGCCACGTCCAGTGGTATAATAAAAGGCGGTCCTCTTCCGCCTTTTTTCTACAACTTTGTTATTGATATGCTACTTGAGATTTCTCTGCCCGCCTGTGAAGCCCCGGGAGTTTAAATGCTCCCGGGATGTTCGCTTACAGACACTGAGTATGCAGACGCTATTGCTCTCCTTCGTTCAAGTCCCGGTAGCTGCTGCTCGAACTGTAGGGAGAGATCCCAGTTGTAAAGAACTTCTTAACAACGAATTCTCGATGTCAAGAAACCTCCCGGTCCCGCTGACGACAAACAATCCTATTTTACGAAGTTGTTGAAATGCGTTAACATTGCTCCAAACAGCGTAGAGCTTGATGTACAAACGCACCGAAAGTGAAGTTGTGGTGACGTGTGTGTCAAGACGCGCCCAGACATGGAAGAAGTACATGCGCGCAGTGACGCATCCCCCAAGGTACAACACGTTCGGAAAGCAGGTGCGTTGGCGGAGCTCACCAAGCACGGCTTAGCAACATAGGACCAGTGGAGTGAGGCTCAAATTGTTCACGATCGGGACACTGCCATTGGCTGCACAGGACGAACAAGTGAACGACCATATTTGGCCATTTAGTCATCCTATATATTTACGCAGAAGCTCTGTATGTTTTGTCCTGACAATACAGCCGTGTTCAGAGCTCTCTGTCTTCTCCTTGTCGCGTAGTCTGGCAGGCTCAGTGCAGGTGTAACTAATAGACGGCCACCCACGGTACAACAGTGTGAAAGAAGTACAAATAAATGCCTATTTTGTTTTGAGTGCCGGTGATCATTGGAATCTGAGACCAAATCGTCGTTCGATCGGTTCATAGAATACACAATGGGCTAATCCCCACGGTCTCCAAATTAGTTCGCTTGGTTCTGCACTATCCTCACGTCCGTCTCTACAGTTTTTAATTCCCATCTTGATACTTTTTTTTGTTCCAACCGGGTACGACGCGGTAGACATCACCGGTTGGGTGTGCTAGGGTTATTAGACCAACCTGTTTCGTCCAAGGAGTTGGAGAACTTATGGATCCTAGATATACTTCGGAAAGTCTTGATGAGTGTTGCTCAAACATAAGTAACTTGATCCTGGCTATCACTACAAGGTCAACGCAACCAAAAAATACGATTTCACCAATTGCGGTTCAAAAAGGACGGTCACAGTGCAGTGGCCAAAACGGATATAAAACTAAGCAAACAGATTTGGTAAGAAATTGCATAGCAGATGGAATCTTTGGTCATGTTAAAACAGTGGCGCATTGAAAAGCAAAGTAAAACAAAGAATAGTGCGGTGAGAAGAAAGTCATCGGTTATTTCGAAAAAATGCCGATATTCGGGAGACTCAACACAGCAGGCTAGACTGAATTCTAACCGGGCATAAGAAGGCTGATCCATAAATTCACTAGGGAACAGGTGCTTCCTCAAGTGCCAACTTAGTAAATGCGGCGCTTAAGCGGAGCTGTTCCATCACCGACATACCCATGTCACGGTCCAAACTGGCGAGGTAGTAATTGGGCGCAAACAGACGGAGACGAGCCAGTTCGGCAAGCATGGGCCCGTCCACTGTACTGAAAGCAGTTCGGAATGCCGAAAGACCATTCTCCTCTAACCAATGGCTCACTTGGTCCGAATTCCACTTACGAATTCGTTCAAAGCATAGAGTTTCTTGGGCTAAGAGAGGGCGTGAAATCGATGGCGTAGCACTAGTCCAACCATTCCGCAGCCAAGATGAACTGGAATGTTCCGTCGTTGATAATGAGGCTAATTATAAGAGAAGACGAATGAAAGTAAATATTACTGGACTATCTGGCATTACGTTCCACCAGAGATCTATGATCAGGATAACCGTTCACAGATGAAAACAACGTACTGCGGTACAAGGCAGATACACGAGTTGGAATTATCTGCCCTGGTAATGAACAAAAAATGGGCGCCTTTTACACCACTTCGAGGTTGCAGCCCTGTTGCTTTTGGTAACATTCAATAGGCTGCGCTTTATTGTGGCTGGCAAAGAATTAAGCAAGTGTGGATAGTCCTACTCATAGAATATAACTGATGTTGCTGAATGCAATGTTGTGGATGGCTTTAGGAAGTACGGTTCATCTTGTTTCCGGTTATAGGCTGTATATTTCCTCCACGATAGGGGGTTGTCTTTCGCTAAAGCTCATGAGAATCGTAGTCACCGTATGCAATGGATATTCGCTAATAATTTCTATGAGAACTATATCCAGAGGGTTACCAACACCATTCAGGATAACATTCCAAGTTCGCTTTAGAAATTCGGCAATCCCAATTAGATCGGCTCTTCGCTACCACCAAGCAGGTCCATTTTCCCTAACAGAGATAGGAATGACATAGCGGTAGTCGACGGTAGTTCGTCGGTGTGGCTGGTGCGCATTCTCAGAAGTGCGTGTTTCATCGCATTGCGTAACCGCGAAATTGATACATTCACTGGTCACTGCATTCATTCACGCAAATCTGAACACAGAAACGAATGCTTAAAGTAACTCAACCCATTCTTAAGTTGATTATCTCCAATTTTAAGCGAAATTTGCTCCCACTGCTTAATGCCTTGATGCATTGTCCCATTCAAGATTATATTGACCTCTAGTATATATATTCGGGTATATATTATATTCGAGTATGTCAACCAAATGGGGACGACTTGGATCAACTTCTCACAGCGCCGAATTCGCAGTACTCCCCGTAAAACCGGTCCAGACAACTTTGAAAGCATCCGTGTAACCCGAGTAAAAATCGAGTGGAGTTGGGATGCAGTTACGTAGCAGCATAAATAGACTGGGCCTGTTCCTCCCAACAGCATCTCGAAGGCCAGACACATGTTCGGTTCAACTAAAAGTACAGAACAGCACCGCCGGATTCATCACTTTTTCATACATGCATTCATATAAGCTCATTTGGTTCATGAAGCGACTGCGTCCAACATACCTCGGACGCTTACAGTTCGACTCGTTTTAATCGTGCAATCCACAAACTGTGACGCAGCGTTTACTGTAGAAAACATCCATATTCGTCGTGGCAAGACAGAGTGAATTAAGCCTGAAACAATATATGACATGCACAACGTTTGACGATTTGTCAGGTTCACAAAGTCATAATTAGTGTGTGGGAAACGTAACAACTACCTGCTAATATGTTGGAGCCAATAGTGTGAGCATCTTTGACCTAGCTGTAAGCCTGCCGACCTGCCAAAACACAGGTGGATGTAGATCACAAAGAACTTTAGTACATTTTGAACAAAGAAGCGAAACGCGCACAGCATATCAAACAGACACCTGGAGGTACATTCCAATTAAACCTCCCGCTTCCCAGGAGCCACCGAGAACACTGCTCACTGTCACACTTGTGTACTTTACAAGTGACTTGCCAAGTATCTGCTTCATGGATTAACGGCCGAATGTTATTAGTTGGACTAGTTGATGGTCAGTGGTTCGAGTCCAGTCACTGAGGGGTTATCTGTTCTGTTAAAAACGCAAGTTGTAGGGGCCGTTGAAAAACAAATAATGCAAAACTCTATTATTCACATGGGGAGTAAAAGCAGGTGGATGTTTCCAAGTAGCAGCAAATCCATCAAACGGGCCCGTCGATACTGACAAGCCGGGGACACTGTTAGACTGTTCATCCTGGTTGGGAAACATCACCTCAAAAGCAAAGCAATCGGTCAACAATCAAATATCATACGCTTAGGAGTACCTATAAGAATGCAACTGCTAGCCGGTGTCACATACACTTATAGGGGTGCAAAAGCAATGACCATAGACCCAATCCCGCCGCAGTTATGCAATCCTACAGTTTTTATAACAGGCCCAATCGATATACGTACTATTATCGTAAGAGCATGACTTCTTGTTCGTAGGTAGTGTTGAAATGAGAGGAGATCGCCCTCCGGCTGGTTCACACTAAAATGCAAACCGACTTTTTATCTTCTTGGTGCGTGTCCTCAAACGGCCAATGAACCAGAGAAATTTGCGTTTGGCCGCAACATTCCAGTATACACCGGAGCATTCACTTCGGATACGCCCGGCAACAATCGTCAAAACACCGAACGCCTGCGCATGGTCGAGTAGTTACAAGCAATTACCGCGGAGCCGAATGGGGCACTGTGTGAAGGTCTTTGGTGCCGATGTGGACCCGAGGCAGATGAATTAGTGGGTGAAAATGCAGAGGCCTGATGCAGGCCATAAAACGGCCAAAACATGATGGAAAGCGATAAGTACCGGCATCACTACTCGTCGGCAAGAAGGAACGGGCATGATACCGAGTGAAGTACTCAAATGCATAGGTGACAAGAACGGAATACTAACCAGTTGCACAAAAAAACGTTAAAAAAAAAATGGTCCAGCTGTAGCCCCCTTTTGGTGTCTAACTGCCATGCCAACCGAAGAAAGCACGAGGACCATGAAACTGTTAAGTTGCCCAAACCCAGACAGGAACGGTCGAGATACAGAGGTTGGGTTCCAACCACGGACCTTCTGGTCCGGTCAGTAAATCAGCACCTCAGCCAATGAGCTACCTCAACCACCAAATAGCTTGTGAAATGTGATATAGCAACGGAAAACGTTTGTCCTGTTGATCGTAGCTTATCGAATCACCTGAAAAACTCACAGGTTTCGCACGATTCAAGAGGCTCCTGCGTCCGTAACGATGTTTGTGTGTCGATACACAGACGCATCTTTTTACTGGATGAAGACGATTGAGCTGGTTTAATAGGTTGGGTGCGTTCTTTAGAAAAGTGCCTGGACAAAGGTGAAACAGGTGCCGAACGAGGACAGGAACGTCGAAGACCCACGTTGCCTAGTTGAGACACCAGCTGTGAAACGGCTTGAGAAAGCATGCTATCGTCCGTTAACTGTATGTAGATGAAGGTAGCTGTATAAAGTCCGAGCCAGCCATCCGGTTTATAATCAGGTTCCAAATGGACAGGGAATGGTTGGAGACCCAAACTGTGAGCATACTGCGTCAAGTACCGACAGTAAGGAGAGAGTTTGAAGGCGTGTGATAAGCCAAGTATTAATCCAGACGCCCGAGAAATGGCCCGCGCCACGACATCTACGGTGCCTGTCTGGGGAAAAACACAAATGAAAACAATTATGAAAGCGATAGGTAACTTATTTCAGCATCAATGATGGAAAAGTATAGTAGGCCGACAGTTTAGTGATCTGGATGTACAAGCTCTTCGCGTAATCCTTTGCGTAGTAAGCGAGACTGGAGACATCAAAATCATGGACGTCAGTGGCCTTACAAGACCAAATGAAAATCATGAACGGATACGGGAAAATGGTTGGATTCCGCTATCATTTGAAAATGATGCAGTTACTGTGTCTTGTAAGTTACGCTAAAAACATACCCCAGGAGCATAGTATCCCAGCATTGCAGGCGATTAGTAGCATGGAGCGGCATGGCAACTGGAGATTCGAAGATAGCCAACAACAGGTTGTAGTCCGTTTGGTTGGCTTATTCAACACTGATGACCATATGAATAGAACCCATTGGCATCACCGGAACCAACTGAGGCGATCTGCTGGGTTCCTAGCTTACATGTGTTATGATGGCTGAATGAACACCGCGCCAAGCATACGCGGCACGCCCAGCTGCCAAGGAATATGCTTCACCTAGTGAAACGGAGACATTTGGTCAGATACTGGGAGTCTATCGGCGATTTAACAGCGCAGCACTCTCCTGTTAGGAGCGCGGATTACGGGTACGCAATGGAGGACGACGCCAGGAATGTCCGAAGATCCGCAGCGCTCAAACTGTTAACCGCTCAGGTTTCGCGTTGGCATATCATGACCTCACAGTAATATTCATGTGAATTCAAAGGCAACGCCAAAAACAATACCAGTTGACGAATATTGCCGTGCTTTTATAATAGGTGTACTGACTTCATGTACAGTCAGGGCTAGGGTAGCTGTAAACCCAAGTAAACCTATCAATAAACTGAAGTTCAAAGGAATGCAGGAAAGCGGGAAACCTTTAGGTAAGACTCTACATTTTGAAGACATAAAGCTTTGCGAAGTGAAATATCCTTTTTAAGGTTCACGCGGACGCATTACTGTCAAGAACAACGTCATCCGCTTAGTTCAAGTCAACTAACCTTCCTCCAGAAGTGATTCCGATATACAGATTCGAGTTTTTTTGGAGGGTGCACTCCACAATGTCGTCAAAAACTGAGTGGAATAAAAATGAAGAGACAACCTAGTGAACCTTACCGGTTGCAGAGAAACCTTTAGATGGCTCATTGTAAATCCTCATTTGATTAGAGGTATAGGATTGAATAGCACGAATAGTATTCAATGGCAGTCCCCGTTAGTCAATATTCCTACGGATTGGAAGGATTTTTTGGAATTAAATAAGACTGTCACAGGTGATCGGCAGTGTGCACGTTGATCTCAGGTTCCAGTTGACAGTTTATAGGAAAATCCGTTGTATCACAAATCATCGGGTTCAAATTCGATCTAGCAATATCTTATCACTGATTAACAAGTTAGTCTGTGATGTATCATTCAACAATTTGCGTTACCCAAGGACTTGTTATCTCACTGACTGTCCTAATTTGAACATTATTGGACTTGATTGGATTGATAAACTTGATTTTTCAATATAATTTTATCATCGGTGTACTGTGCTCTGAAATTTTCACCCCCCCCCCACCTCAGAACATTTTACTAACATACCCAAGACAACATTCGATGATGTCAGCCAAGGTGGCCTTGGATGCTGTATCAAAACCAAGGCAATTCCAACCAGATTCCAGACCAATTTTTAGACCGACGAGTTCCGTATCGTTTCCCACTCTGTTCGTCTTGCCGCAACTGTTCGTTTCCAGCAGTCCGGATCTATCCATCTAGTAATCTATTCATCATGGATGAGTCCTATGGTTGCCATCAAAAAAGCAAATGGCAAGGTGCGCATAGGTGCTGATTATTCCATTGGATTAAGCGCTGTGTTAGACTCTCACCAATATCCATTACCGGTGGTGTTTCGCAAAGCTGGGTCTCACTGATGCTTGCCTCCAAAGAACTTTAGACAATTAATACCAATCGCGGTTTGTTTCAACTGAGCCGTTTGTCATTCGGGGTGTAATCTGCATAAGAAATATTTCAACAAATGATGGATGCCATGCTAAACGGTTAGTCAGGAGCTGCTGTTTGTTTGAATGACATTATCCTCACACGTTCTAGTCAAGAACTTTTGAACCGTTCCCATTGTGTACTCGAATGAATTCAACAATATGGCTTTCATCTACAAGCAGATAAAGGTGCATTTTTCCCACACCCAGCAAATATTTTGGATTTGTTTTTGACGAACATGGTCATCATCCAGACCCACAAAAATATTTCTGCCATACAATAAATGCCAACACCGATGTATTTAGCAACCTTGCACTGCTTCCTTGGTTTGGTAAACCATTTCAGTTCACTTTTGCCGAACGTGCATCGTGTCTATGAACCACTAAAACATCTTTTAAAGAAGGATGTGTTTTGGAACTGGTTACATGAGTGCCAGTTCGCTTTTAACAAAGTAAAGCCACTAGTCAGCTCTGATCTGCTACTGACACGTTACAATCCAGTACTTGACATTGCTGTTGTTTCAGACGCATCTAACTAAGCTGCCGGATCTGTCATCCCTCATGTTTTCCTTGGCAGAAGGGAAAAAGCAATTACTCACGCAGCCAGATCCCTAGCAGGTACCGAGTGCAATTATAGCCAGATCGATAAAAGAAGCTTTAGCGATAAGCATCACCAGTAAGAAAATTTATAAAGTGTTTTATAAAATGCTCATTTTTCACTCATCATTGGCCATAATCTGTTTCTCTGCGTTTTCGGATCGAAGGAAAACATCCCTGTTTACACAGAGAACCGCTTGAAACGTTGGGCTACAATGCCTTTGAGCTACGACTTCTCTATCAAATACCAGGGGCAAAATGGCCCAAGTGGTTAGAGCGCGAATTCACTGACCAGAAGGTTCGTGGTTCGAACTCGACCTCTGCCTCTCGACTTCCCTGTCTAGGCTTCGGCAACCTGGCAGTATCCCAGTCCTCGTGCAGCCTTCTGGTAGGCATAGCAGTTAGGCACTGAAAGGGTGCTACAGCTGAACGATCCCGGCACAGCCTTAGATATGCACTGCTGATGAGCTACCATAAGAGCGAAACCTGAGTGCAGTGCTCCACCCCTTTGGTGTGGACTCAACAGAATGTTTGAGCCAGAACACGAGGACGATGGTTCAAACGAGAGTGGTGTGAATGTGCATTTCACAATATACCGCAACAACCAACACCTAAAATATTTTGCACCCTCCGCCAGCCAGCTCAGATTATAACACCAGTCACACAGGGATGAATTTGCCAGTAATAGAATGAGGTTAGGAGATATACCTAATCAGATACCACAGGATAACCTACCAAAAATATCACTAAAAGGCTCAGAATATCGGTGTTGAATAGAAGACTTCGTCCTCAGCATACGGACTCTCCCCATGTGAAGGTGAAATGATTCCTTTTTATCTTCGGATGGGTCACCAAAGCTCCCGCGCCGCAAACCAGACCTTACAACAAAAGCTATGTAGGTGTTGGCGGCTTAAGGATGAACCAACCTGAATTTCCAATTACGGCCACTGGGCAACATCTCGAACTAAATCTCCATTCTAAAGGGGGACACACGTCATCTTCTTGTACCAAGCACCATCACAAAGATATTCGTACTCAAGGAAGTCACAAGTCTCAAAATATTACCCGAATGGGAGAATGATAAATAATACCCCACCCAGGGTTGATCACTTTAAACGGAAGCAGAGGGATCTCATCAACAAACTATCCCTGGGAACTGATTAAAACAGAGATAGCACATAATAGTGTAAGTGGGATTAGCTTATAATATGGGAAACCTGAACAGGGAGCAGCAAGACTGAAGAAGTGCACGACGGGTTAAAACCAATAATCTATTGGTTAGCGTCTAGCTTCACAGTTCCTGGGATAACTCAGGCTTATGGGGGGCATGCAACGCGTATCAGTTTGAAATCCACTGCATACACAAGCAGCCTGAATAGTAAAAATTAAATGCGCGTTGCGACTAATATTTAACGACTCAATCAGAAACACACTAAGGAAAAATGTAGATGCGAAAATTTGCTCACACGTATTTTCGAAGTCCATCCATACCAAATATCCTGCCCGGTCCAGCTGATTTCGCAATTTTAACATGGTTCGCCTTCTACCTTTTTCGTAAACAACTACCAATTGACCTGCCTGCGAGTGACCATCGTCACGCACTCGCTCACCAGCGGTCCACGAGGTAGATAGCAATCGTGGGTCTGTCAAGAAATGCATAATATTTCGGGAAGTTCGGCAGCAATCATAAGACCACAGATGGTCATCATAAAACCGATTCAGTCGCTGTGATAAGTCCAGATCGTGCGCCAGACGAGTATAAACTTGTGGTTCGAACGCTAGAGACCACAAACACTCCAGAGCCAATTCTGCCAGAACGTCTGAGCCAGTGCAGGTCGTGGGGTTTGGCACTGAAGATTTGAGCTCAAATGCGATATCCAAAGCGAGTTTCAATACATCCACCGCGCCGCAACCCACCAACCATTTCTTATTTGTTTCCAAACCAGCAATATTCTTCAAACCCACCAATAGCTCATCTGCTGCACGCTCGTTAGAGGGAGAATAGAGGGGGGGCTTGTGGTGCAAATTCAAAGAATCATTCAAAGCTCTAATAAGAACACTGATGTAGGAATCATTCCGGTGCAACTCCTCATTTTCATCTTCGTTCACCAATATAGACAACAAGAGTAGGGCGGTTACGCGCACAGGCATATAGGAACTTGCGGCTCGAACATTGATGCGTTGGTTTCCGTCCACGCTCCAGACACTCAGGAAAGACAGAAGCGTCCTAACACCACCAGACTTTTTGTATGAAGTTCTCATGCTCGGGTAGTGCCGTAGGATATTCAGCAAGATTCGTAAACTGTAATTTGTCAGAAGACGAGCCTGTTTTTGAAGTAGACAGATGCATGGATTGTTTCTTGGGAGTTTGATCAGTTGGAATAACCAGTGTGGTATTTGCCTCGACGCTAATTTAGAACAAAACGTGCTTCGGATTTGCGTGATGCTCTGAACAAGAAAATTTATTTCGACGGTTAGGCTAGTATTTGAATGATATCCAGTTGGATCTTCCTTGATAACAGATTTTATATGCTTTTCGTAAAATTCGACAAATCTTTCACAATCCAAAAGCTCCGGTAACCATTGATGTCTGTCCAGGTCATGGATGATGTTGTGTAAATCGATTAAAAATGCTGGAACACCTTCATCCAACTTGAGGGGGTCACATGAAATGAAATGCTTCAACTTGACAGCCAGGTCACAATCGGCGGTAAGATCCATTAAAGGTTCAGGATCCACACGTTGTGATATGACTGAAACTGGAAACACAAGTATAGAGAACTGAATTCGCAACATGCAGCCTGAGTTGGATATAGCTCGAATAGTGAGACACTAGCTCAAGAACAGAAAGCCTTCCAACTTGAGTCGTGCTTCGATGATTTACTGGTGCTTCCTGTATAGAAATTGGAGGAGAGAGTTCACAATCGAACTAAGTAGAGACGAATTCTTAGTTGCGTTTTACAATTGCACCTAGAGCTATGAAGCAAGAAGCTGCTACAAGGATTAACAAAATGGCATTGTCCACTCAGAAATACACAGGTAAGACTGAACATAATCAGTGGATCGTTGGTGGTTATGTGTAAACAGTTCCCTTCATTCATTTGACAATATCATGTTGTCTGTCAAGTTACTTTTGGAGTTGGAAACCCCCGTTTGGGCGACGTAAGATGAATTCAAGCCGTTTAGGTTAAACTATTGTTACGGTACAAGTGAACTAAGAGAGGAGGAACTCATGTCCACAGACCCAAATAAAATAGCATAAAAAGCATGCGAACCGACAAAAAACTTTATGCAGGGCTGAAGCACCAGTGTCGATCTCTAGTGTTGTTGTCAATGATGATGAGAGGAACCTCAAGGTAGGTTAGTGTTTTACTTCAATTCGGTGTGTTAAGTTGGGTGTGTTCCGGAGTGAAGAGGAACTGACGCCTGTAACGGCATCTAGTCTATGTAACAGAAAGCCTATCGAGTATGGCTGTGAAGAGGAACTTGGTGGCGCGCTGGTGTCGGCAGAGCATACATAAAAATGGGTGAACGACATTCTACGTTCCGTATGAAAGGGAACGTCAGGATGTAAATGGTTGCACTTCACCGACTATGTGCATGATGTCAAAGCAGAACAATAATTAAAACGCGGGGCTTCATTCCCCCCTCCACCGAAAAACCACAAGAACCGTGAAATTGTCGAAAACTCTTCAGCAGCTTTATGAATAGTGTGTTCCGCTAAGAAACACAATGATCATCCACCCAGCAAATCAGTTAGCAGACGGCGGAAAAAAACAGCAACGCGCATATTCTCGAGGATTACTGCAAGGTACACTACACAACAACCGCTTAAGTGCCCCACACAAGCACCCCCAGGTAAGTTGAGGAAATAATACCCAAAAAAGGGTAATAATATAAAATAATATAACCCAGCTAGGCTTTGAAGGCCTTTTCAGTTTGCCCACCTGGCACTCATGCCTAGTCTCAGCACTGGTTACCCGGATGATGAGATATTTCCAAACATAAACCCTAGTTTGCTTTCGACGGAGTGGATTCCACGAGTCGAATCTAATCTTACGAGACTGTGTGAGTAATGTGCTCCACCTGGCATGGTTCCATTATCAGGTAAACGACTACTTCGAATTTCTTGTGGTACTTTAGACTACTTGTCCACCCACAATTGGTCGACCACCTTAATAGTCCGCTTGCCTAGGTGCTAGCGCGCTAGCAGTCTCTCAGCCCAGGTGTATTTTTTCTCAGCCTAGTTCCCGGTCTGAGCCTTCCAAGCTGGCGTTCACGTCAAAACAACCACCAATGTTGCACAAGGTAAATCAACGTCCAAAACGAAGTCAGGAACACTTGCACAGTGCTTCATATATACAGCACAAGCGGCCATAACTTTCTGAAGCGTTCTGGGTGCGGCATTGGCAACCGGCAGTCGGCCAACACTTGGTCATGATTGGCTGTTGGGTCCAGACTTTCGACCAATCAGATCTCGGTTTTCAAGGATTCAGGGATTGATACACAGGATCGAAACTTTGCCCAAGTTTCCCGGGTCGGTTTTGTTCTTGTCGGTCAGTGGCTGTCGTTCACCTGAAAGACACAAGTGAAAAAAGGGTGTAGCACTGTTCTTTATGTTCTCAGCGCGGGGCAGCATGCTTGCCAGCGCGAGGAATCACATAAATAAATGTCCAACAGTGCTTTAAACTGGGTTCTAGTAGGAGCGTGGACAACCGTCTGAGGAAGGTCATTCCACGCAGCTACTACCCGAAATGAGGAAAAAATTTGTCTAATGAATAGGTGTGCTCTGAGCTTGAAAAATTTCTCACTAAGCCCCCGCCGTGTGTTTGCTGGGTCAACGTTGAAAAACCTGTTTTTCAAGCCTTGTTCAAACGGGGCGTAAGTCAGAATTAGGTCCCCTCGGAGGCGACGGTACTCCAGGGGAAAGAGATCAAGCATCGCGAGACGCGTTTCGTAGTCCACGGATTTGAGGCCGGCAACCATTCGCGTAGCGGCCCGCTGGACACGCTCAATGAGAGTGACGTCTTTCGTACGTCCTGAGTAGACAACTTGGTTGGCGTATTCCAGGAGCGGTCTGACATAGGCCCCATAGAGTATATGGAAGTCCATGCGAGTAATACGGGAGAAGGTGCGTCGGATCATCCACGAAATGGCGAATGCCTTTCGGGCCGATTTCTCATGGTGCAGTGAGAAGGACAAGTTTGAGGAGACCCAAATGCCCAAATCCTTTTTGGCATCTATCCTCAGGAGGTTTTATGGTCCCTTTTCACCATGCATAACAAAGTCATTCGCTGAATCCCCTCCAAACGACATATGGACGCACTTTTCATCATTCGGAGGAGCGTGCCAGTCCAACGACCACTGCTTGGCAGCGTCTATATCCATTTGGGAGGCACTGGCATTGGAACTCCAGGATTTAAAGTCGTCCGCAAAAAGTAGACATGGACTCGCAAGAACGTCTGGGAGGTCGTTGACGTAGATCAGAAACAGGAGTGGTCCCAAGACGGAACCTTGAGGAACTCCAATGGAGACCGGCGCTGAAGAGGCGTAGGCTGAGCCTATTCTCACTCGGAATGACCTGTCTGAGAGGAGTGCCTTGATACAGCGAAGGATTTTCCCTTGAATCCCGTGAGACTCGAGTTTGTGGAGCAGCGGGACGTGTGGGATCCTATCAAATGCTTTTGAAAAGTCGAAAAATATGGCATCCGATATGAGTCCTTCGTCCTTGGCTTGAGTTAAGCTGTCCATATTTACGAGCATGTTCGTTACGCAAGTGCGGTTTGTGAGAAATCCGTGTTGGGCTGGAGATATCAGATTGCTGGAAGTGAGGTGATCTAGAATAGCTCGCTTCAGAAAGCATTCCATCATCTTGCAAAGCTTGCTGGTGAGGCTTATAGGCCTGTGGCTAACAGGTGATACTCGGTCACCAGTTTTGTAGATTGGCGTGACAATCGCTTCATTCTAAGCAGAGGGAAGGCGGTCTTCGTCAAGCGACTGACGAAACACCATGTGTAAATGGTTTGTCAGTGTGGAGGACGTTTCCTTCAGGATCCTTGGATGGACCTCGTCGGACCTCAACGCGTAGAATGGGTAGATCTTGTGCAGGAGTTGACAAATATCCTCCACCGTGAAGACCATGTCTGTTAGAGGCTGTTCGTAGTTCCGCCCTGACGACAGTGGATGTGACAAAGATGCTGGTGCTGAGTATAGACACGCGCACTGTTCTCTGTAAACCTCGGATACCACTGTTGGGCCAATCGTCGGATACCCGTTTCTGTCCCTCAAGGAGAACGCGGATGGATTGCTTCTGCGACGTTGTCTCAAGTAGTTGAACAATTCGATTTTGTTTTTTAGAGCAAACTCTAGTAGAGTGGCTTGTTTTCGTATGTTCCATTGGCGGATTTCTGATTTACAGCGTTTCCGCATTTTAGGAAATGCCAGCTCATTTTCTGTATCCCCCGTAGTCAACGTTTTGAAAAAAAGTAAAGTTGGGATTCCCAGAAATCTTTCCAGCAGTTCTAAAACTTTCAGTTTTCCAATTCCTAACCCCTCAAATTCTGGGGCAACATAATGAAGTTAGCGACAAATCCAAAAGAAGCCTGATCGTCATTCCGTCGCTGCGGGGTTTGGCACTTCTTCGGACCACGCTCTTACAAGCAGAACCGTTGTCGGCTTTTCAAGGTCGTGGGATCCCCTCGGGCAGGCTCAAGCACTAGACCTCACGGTGTCTGCATGTAGCGACCATGCCTCCCGAGTTGCAGAACGAATAACTCCGCCCCAAGATTGTGTTGAATATAGCTTGTCCCCATAATATTCCCCCCATTCAACATTTTTATTCTGCTTATATACTTTTGATCCCCAAATGTTTTGAGTTGCCGCTCACCTTGCAGCTGAGATGGTACCGTCCGATATTTTTGCATCGACGTGTATGTGCATAAATATGCAAGGCCGACCTAAATATTAATGCGCGTTCGTGTGCCGTTCGCTGGAAATACGCTGACTTGGAGTTTCATGACTTCCGCGTAATCGCAAGACCAGTGAGAATCGCAAGACTGTCGTCGAAATAGATGATCTAAACCCACACTACTGAGCCAACATCCGGCCCGGCGTTGTTTGATGTGCGCAAGCTGACGTTCACTGTACATATTTGCTTGCCCTTGTGGAAATAGTTTCGTTGAATTACGAGTCCGATACTCCTGCTTGATGATTGAGTCATTCGAGCTTACGCATCCATTAAATTTTCACATCGGGAATCTCAACAGTCTTGTAATTGCAAAATTTATCTTGTAAAATTTCAAATAAATGCTCGGAATATTTACCGATATTTTTCACTGTCCTGGTTGGTGGCCACCCCGTTCGCCTTTGGCTGGATACTTCTAGGGGATCACTGCTAGGTCTGTGAGTCTTTGATGCAAACTTAGGTGACCTCCAGCTCTCCGTTCTCTGGACTGCAATCGTTGAATGTTTTGGTGAGCTACGGCTTTTCGGTGAAATGAAACGCTGCGGTGTGTCGAATGGAAAGGTACTCACAAGGTCATGTTATTTAACATTTGGCGATTCGCTAGTTTATTACAGCCTGGCCTCATCGAACGTTGACCGAAACCTTCCCAATTATTTTGCCCCTGAGCGGCTGGTCCAGTACGCCTCCTGTTCACGGGTCAACGCGGAGTCCCGAACCTCTCGAACAAATAGGGGGGACATTCTGTCCCGTGTACTTTTCTAAGGCAGCTGCAGTCGTTTTGGTGAAGAAGCCAAATGTGTCATTCCACATTTGTGCTGACTTTCCGACCGGCCCGATCGCAGCTTTTGAGCAGCACCCCTACTTACTGCCGATTCCAGATGGCCTGTTAACCATCATGAACAGTGGCGTCTGCTCTACCGAACTCAATTTGACCAAATATTACATTCAGGGTGAGGTTGCGTCGTGGTGTCGAAATATACTGACCATCAACACAAGCAGGAGGATATGCACACGAACCCTTACGGTTTTGCGGTAAGATAGCCTTTGAAACTTTTTATCACCTTATGGGCCCAATCCTCTTACGCATCCCAGGTGTGACCGCATATCTGAACGTGGTATTGCTCACCAGCTTTCCCGATGAACAGCGCACGCTCATCGATGTGGTCCCTCAACACACTTGGGAAAATGGTCTTCGTTTCAATCTTCAAGTGTCCGTTCTTCGTGATGACCATTTGGTACCTCAGGTAAATCTACACAAGGATCCCGGTAACCTGCAAGCAGTTCGACAGATGATACTGCCTCCCATGGCCGTTACTAAGCTACACCTCTTCTTTGGTCCCATTGACTGTTATACAGCATTCCCATCTTCGCTGCAGTGTCCGATTTTCGCCTAGCTGCCTTCTAAAAAGAGTGTGCCTTGGGTATGGGCGGAACAAGGCAAAGCCGATTTGTTAGTTGAAATCCATACTTAACTCCGAACTGCTAATGACTCAGTGTGATCCTAACCTGTAGATTACAGTATCACCTGATGATTACCCCGACGACTTCGGCGCCGCCATTTTACATGTATTTCCGAAGAAAACCGATAAAAAGACCATGCACGCATCCAAGTCGTCAACCCCAGAGGAACATCGCCGTGGTCAAAATGAAAAGAGGAGTTGCTGAAAGACTTAACCGTCCGCCGCTTCCATACGATGATACACGACCATCGATGCGCGCTATCTACTGATAATATTACGTACCGCTTATTTTTGGCGCATGAACTGGCGTACCCGCTTAGTTGGTGAGTGGTCTGCAGCGATGAATACTCACCTCACTCGGCTACGATTTCCACATCTGATTTCGCCTCATAGAAAGCTTAGGCGAGGCGGATGTTCTCTCACGTCTGATCTGCAATCATACTGCCCTTTAAGTGGACCCCATCATCGATGCTGTGTCCATTGAATGTTACGCTGTGCAAAATGATCCGAGCCCTATCGGTGCCTGAGCAGGATATCCAGCCTTGAACTATGTCCAACATTGCGACACTGCGACAGGCGATTCAATTTTTCGCGGGGCAGTGACCGGCATAATTATTGGACAATAATCTTCAACCTCTTCTCATCTTCGTGATACATATCCGCCGTGATAGAATGTCCCACTTCTGGAAACCATGTTATGGTGACGTACCAACTACGCTTTGGTTATTAAAGCAGTTTAACGTGGGAAGTTTTGAGACAAAATGGATGCAAGCGCTCAACTGTAGTTATGCTGACAAGCTGCACATGGACCGCAAAATCTCAGATCATGTCAGAAACTGCTTGCAATGTTAACAAGCCGCAAGAATTACCCCGTGATTTCTGCATTATCTCGAACTAAATGAGTGCGTGTTGAATACGTTGGCGCTATTAACGGTACAAGCTATCTCGTCTTGGTTTCAGTTGGGGTTTTGCGAGGCATCTATTTTGTTCTTTGTTTGCTGCATTTTGCTTTGCACTTTGTTTTCATCTTGGTCGATGTTTTCTGAAGGTGGCTAAAAGTTGTGCCTTTTGGTCCCACCAACGACAACTAACACAAAGCCAACTCTTCTTCAGGTCTTCAAACATCAAGGCCTTCCGGGGACTTTAGTGGACCAGAATTCGGCCACAGCCGCCTTCGAGGATTCTGCCAGGTTACTGCTAACACACCTTTATTCGTCAACGTACTGCTCGCAATCAAACGGTCAGAAAAAGAACTTTATCGAAACGTCAAATTAAACACAGCGCAAATCTATGTAGACGGGGATATCCACCGCGATTTACCGAAGATTTCTGCTGGTACGGTACATTCGCATCTATCCTATTCATATTTTGAACTATCTACTCTTGCTCTCCAGAAACCCCAGCGAAAGCTACAATCAGACTGCATACACGGGCCTCATTTCATTTGCGACAAGTGTATTCTAATCCACTCCACCCTGCCTTCGGAGTTGAGCACCTCGTTGCACTCCCAGTTTGCCCTCCTTACGGAGTTAACGATATTCTTTGCCGTCTGCGCTCCGTTTTGTGCTGTAACGCTAGCCAAATTTTCCAAAGAACTATGCGGCCAAATCGGCTCCAGCAGCGGAATCAATAAAGATACCCAGTCTCCTTTTACAATGCGATTCTGATACTTAAGCTGTTATTTGTATCTATTGCGAATTTCCCTGAAACTTGCTCACCACCAATTTGTCTCGCACACGGTGAATGGAAATTGGGTCCAATTTAGAGCGGGTGCACATGTAATTGCGCGATGCCATCGGTTAAGGCACGACTCCTTCATACAAGTCTGCGTCTTACGAAAAAGCGGAGCTGAATATATATTGACCAAGAGAGCTAACACGACAAGAAAATCACCGCCGTACATGCCATCTGTCAAACAACCATGTTTCGTTTGCAAAATAGAGCTTGCAATCACTCTGTACTGTCTTCATTATGGCCAATCACATTTGTAGTGGCGAAGCGTAGACATCAGAGGATGTCTCATCCTGGAGCCCGAACTCTTCCTCAAAACTAAATCGATCGCCGCCGACGTCAAACAGCTCCCTTTCAGACTGACCTCATGAAGACCACTAATTGGAGTTCCTCTCAAATGAAACGCAGGGAATAATAATATCCGTTGAATTCTGGCACCTTCTCCGCTACGTCAAACTAACCCTTTTCCAGAAAATGCAACTACTATCAAAGCCTTTTATCTTGAACGAAAATTTTGTGAAAAGCGTCGCATTCTGCTGCATCTGCTCGAACAAAAAGCCACCACAACGTAGCTCGCTTTTGTTAGAGTGTTTCAACGGATCTCCATATTTATTCCTATCGAGCGTTTACCTTTGTATTAGCAATAGCCTGGCTTCACATATGTCTAATGAGAACTTGGATGCTTTCCGGTTGAGTTCGTTGTATTTGTGTGATATTTGTGCTTGCAGTGGTTGAGACGAGAAGTAGTGCTGTTTTGTTCGGGTGTACGAGTGGGTGGACCACAGGTGCAGCAGGATGCCGACAAAACCAGTGGTATTTGGGTAATCCGAAGAAGCTAGTAGCTTGGGAAAGTTTGCTTATGACAAGCAGTATACAAATCACCGGTTGTTTAATGAGATTTTGTCTAAGACGACACAAGAACCATTTCTCAAACAAACATAAGGTGGCCGAGATTACTTGATATTGCCTGATAACCAACCAAACAGTAGTTTGGCACCTGCGGGGCCCAACTAAAGTTTTGAACGCCGTCGTATGAAGTTTGGTATTTTTAGCTGGTGAATTTTGTAAGGTGCGCGTTGTTTACAAGACGCCGGCTTATCAACCCAGATCAGTGCAGCAGCGCACAGTTGCAGTGGTTGACGCTATTGCCATACGACACCGCGACCCGATCCTTTGTCGGCAAAAACGCTTTGTTCGTGTGTTGTACTTACCATGGTCCAACTCACCTCCCCTAACACATGCGCCGTGTGCTGAACACACAACTACAACCCCCCTGAGCTGACTAGCTCCATCCTATTGGTGACCTAAACTAATTGTTCTTTGATGGGTAGGCAATGTCATCTCACTCGATTCCCTGTCCATTTACAACATCCTCATTCAGATATGTTAAATACTGCTCTCTTAGCCTTTGCAATTGTATGACTTAAAAAGACCCTGTCGAAAACGTTTGTCAACCCATCTGTGTTCTTATTATAAGGGGGAATTTTCGGAATATTACGTCCTCACAACTCATGATATCGCCGGAATCGTCAGCAATCGTTGTCGGATAAGTGACAAATAATTGTATTTTATTGCAGCAGACGATATGCTTTCTGGCATGGAACACGTAGGTATCACATGCGTGCACTCCATCCACAGACACCCTTCAAAAAGAGCTGACACTTATCCGACGGCATGGTTCACCTGAGCAATACCTTTTAGCAGGTATTCCGTTTACAATAACACTAGTTTGAAGGTCCCAACAAGAACTGCAATGGCCGCGCCACTCATATTCTAGATTAATTCCCCACACAGCATCCAACTGTCTTTACATCATTCGTGGACGGGCGGTGCATAGACAGTCCGGAACGGCTTATTTTGATGACATAAATAACAACCGTCTAGAGAGAGCTAAAAGTCGCCTTAAAAAGTGGGTTCTCTATTAATAAGGTATCATGCTTTGTCAAGTGGATCATATTGGAATATTATATGCATAATTCGGACCGCTGCAACTGAGACCGAACAACCTGACAGGCTGGTGGATAGATTCCAGGCTCAGGATCCTAAGAGGGACACAGCCTCCAGAGTGCGGCGAATTGTTCAGGGTCAAATTATGCTGTAAGAGCATCTTCGTCTCTGGCTGATAACCTGCCGTTGGTAGTTGCATATTCTCCTATTCAGCCCAGATGCCGACCCACGGAAACGGAATATGGCTTTCGTTGCTTTGCGAACTACTGAATATTCAAAATGACCGCTGGTGTGCAACTAGCCGCTCATCATGTCACGTCATACACTCCGATGTTGACGCTTGCCTGCTGTAGAGTAATGACCGCTGAGCTTGTCCTCACGGTAAATGCGCATACGACTGTTTTTCTGCTTAGCCATCTGCAGGTTCAGAAAGTATACAGTCACGCGTATTACATGGTCGACAAAGAAAAAGTCAGTAGCACAGAATCTCACGGCCGTGTGCCATAGAGCGGTGAGTTTGTAGCATAACACCACTACCGATACGGTGCAAAGCTAGTTGGTGGAAGAGATGGGAGTGATTTCATATGACTCATGAAAAGGCCATGCGTTCCAGCATTACCTTCGTTTAACAAGGCGTAATGTGTTTCGGGTACTCTCATATTTTTGGGGCCTAATCGTCAGGAAGCACTAAGCTAGAAGAAAAAAAGCACTATGTAAGTCACCTTTTCATCTCAGCCAAGTTGGATCACCGACTTTCCACAGTCATCATGGATGGGAGCGTGTCGGTCGTGTACATCTGCCGGGTTCGTTCAGCTGTATGTTATGGTCGACATAAGTTCTATCCATCTATTTGATCACGCACTGTGGACACCCGTTCACATGTTAAACGTGTACGTCGAGTAAGTTCTCATTGGCAGTATTGTGCCAGCGACAACAGCCCCCTCTCATGGTTTCGGACCCAGTGGTTGGCGTTGTAATGCGCGACTCACCATAAATAACTCCACCCGCAAATATCCGTCAAATATCGAGGCAAGCTAAAGAAAGCCCGTCATGTTTCGTTATTTGCAATAAGGATCTCGAGCGCCGGTAAACAGTAATATTAAGCAGTGAACAGGATCCTCGATCAACGGGTACAGGGCTGCACTTGCTGCAAGTCTTATATTCTCAAACCTAGTACGAGCTATCCGAATATAATAAAGGTGGCTGCCGCGTCGATTACGCCGAATGGATATTCTCGAGGTCTACTACCAGAGGATTCCCCAACCGTTCATTCGACCACAAAATGAAAGCCAAAATTAAATCACAGGAGTGATCATCCGGAAAATATTGCATCCAGAGGACCACGTAGACTTCACTGACTTCCAAAACTATTGCGGCCGCAGAACTAGATGCAGCTTCTGCCTACTCTAAGCGATCGACATTTTTCCGCAAGTTGCGACACCATTCAAATCAGGCGATACTTTCTTTTTAGGGATAATAAATGGCCGCAATAATTCGCTCAATTTGCGTGTGTTAGCGAATTCATCTGCAAGGTCGTTTAGTACGTTTTACGTTGGTTTTGTAATGCAAATGAAACTGGACCGCACCTGCTTACGCGTGTTTATCATACAAACTAATGCACATGCATCTCTCTTCCTATTACAGGTATATCCGATCAAACCCATTGACTGTTTCCATATCATGTTGTTTTACCTTTGTACACTTTCGTTTTCGTTCTCGGTCGCCGATTACACGTGTTTATGCATCACAGTCGTTCTGTCTTACTGTCTGTGCGCTGTGCTTGCTAAGTCTCTTCGTGCCCCTGTTTCTGAGTTAATCCTGTTTATACTTTGCCTTCTAGCGTACTGCGTCGACTAACCTACCTACACTCTCGTGTATGTGCATGTGATTCATGCACAAGCCAGCAAGCCGATACGTTAGCTGTGCACAAGCCAGGAGGTACAGCGTTTGAACAGCATTTGTGCATAAGCCAAGAAAGGACGAGTTAAATGATAAAAGGTCAAACTAAGAAATGGTAGCTGTCAGTGCAAGCCAGAAAATAACATGGAACAATTTGCAAGATTTATTCCAGAAGATCTCTGCTTCTCCGCGTGAAATATACACCGGTTAACGCTTATAAAGTCGAGTAAGTAAACTCAACATCAAAAAACGTATCCACGTGCCACAAAATGTCCTCTACCGCCCTACCTTCCTCCACCCAACCTGTTCCTAACTACCCATATAACTCGACAGGAACTCGACATTTGTTTATTCGGAACTATGGATTCAGACTTGACTATGGTCTTTGAAATGTACACATGTTCAAGATTCTGGCACTCAAAACACCAAATTGCTTTCACTTTCTTAATCATATTTGTATGCAGTATATGACTGTCAGCAAAAGCAGTAGTGTTCTATGAGTAAACGTGCTACCGTAAAAAGTCGAAGAGAAGTCGGAAGACGTCAACCAGATTTGAATCGCTAACCATCTGATTCTTGAGCTCAAGCTTTTCCCATTTGGCTGTCCAGAGACGAGCGGTCAAATTTCCGCTAAGCGGTTAGGCCCCGAATGGAGTGGTGTGTTATGGTATGGATGACGTGACTCAGACCAGCCAATCATTTGCTTCAGTTTGGCGTGCACATGTATTCACTTCCAAGATGAGAACGAGTTACATTTCCAAAGCTCAAAAATTATGGAAAGATGGGTTGTCAAATCAAGTGAGAAAACATTGTGAAACTTTTTCGAGAATTTGTTTTAAGATCTGCGCATCTTTGTGTGAGATGTGTGCAGTTTGACGCAGATGTATACATAAATCTAACATTGCATAAAATGCACCTGCCCTAACATGCCCTTCATATACCTCTCTCTCCACACAACTTTTTACAACTACCCACACCATCTCATTCTATAGAGGTTCGGGAAGAGTTCCACGTTTGTGGTTTCGGAAGCCTCACTTCAAACTTAACTGCATATCCAAGACATTTCGCTGTCGCGAAATTGAGATGCTTTTATCTCACTCAATCATATTTTGGTGCTGTAAATGAAGTTCAGCCGGAGCAGCAGTGCCCCGTTTAAACGTACTAGCGAGAAAAGTTGGAAGGAAGCCGGACGACGGTCCATGGATTACAACCGCGAACATGATGTCAGCTACGCCAAAGCTGATCCTACAAGTCCACTGAGTCACGATTTTCCGTTGGTACAGACCTCAGCTAAGCGGCTAGGCCTCACATGGAGCAACCGTATATTTGGGTATGAATCACGTGAATCGGACCAGCCGATAATTCGCTGGAGTTTGGTTTCTGCATGAACCGACCACCTGCCTTCGGATTAGGCAGTAAATGTTCTCCGAATCCCGAGTGTTTTGGGTTCACGTCATATTTGGAGATTTGTTTACTCGTTCTCGGGCCAAGTATAGTCATTGATTGTGCCTGTTCATTTCTCAGCAGTCAGTCAGTTATTGATCCCCGCTCTGATTAATTTGGGTTCGTAGCTGGCGACCTGTTGGAGGAAACCGTGTGGACACACGACTTCGGTTATTTCGGAAGTAAGTACTGCGCAGAGACGGTCTGCAGTCAAGTCATAGCTGAAACAATTATTCGACATTTCCCTTAAGTACCGAATCCAGTCAGTGTCGACCGCCCAAACGAGTATCAGATGCGCTAACCCCTCCACTTATGTGGTCGAATTTTCGGCAACCACCACGATATTTGAGTTATAAACTCACCGAAGCAGGACATTCAGTGTGCCTCAAAATCCGTCTTTGAGGGTATTAGAGATGCAGGAATTTGAGATGTAACCAGACTTGAATTGTGGACCCCTTCGCGGATATTACCGGACGAACCGCACAGAGGAGATTTTCGACGGGTATCCGCCTGGTGACCAGGAAAATATCAACCCATGCACATGCTACCGCAGCAGCCTCTAGATTGCGAGAGTTGCGTAGTCAGAAGCGAGTACAATGTGATGTAACGGTTAGCTCAGTCACTGTACTTACAACTTCAATGCTTGTCCCTGATACACAGCAGACATCATTATCGAGGGAGTCCAGCGTACGATCAAGAGCAGTTTGTTGCCCTCCTTGTTTCGGGCTGCCAACTTTGAAATCGGCCGGATGGACTGGGCCCTGAGGCTTGAATTTTGATGTTGAGATGTCTGGGGATGTCGACTTCGGATTATCTGCGCAGGACGAACGGAGTCATCAGTCCTAACTACTGGGCTTGCAAGGTGAGAGTTATTAATTGGATGGAAGACAGGATTATGAGAGAGAAAGAAAATGAACGTCGGCAAATACCCACCCGGTGGAATGCAGCAAGCAAGGCGACCCGGATGATCCGACCACGCGATGGCCGACGTAGCATGTTATTTGTACGTGTACAGTTCATGGTTCTATTTGGTGTTAGGCCGAATTCCACATTGATTCCGCTTCACGGCTCGCACTCAGGTACTGCTAAGGCCGAGAAGCCTATCCCACCCAAGAATGGCCGGAAAGCTGGAGGCTTGATTGTCCGACGACGTCCATCCAAGGATCCTGAAGGTGATTCCGCTGGCTCGCACTCAGGTACTGCTAAGGCCGAGAAGCCTATCCCACCCAAGAATGGCCGGAAAGCTGGAGGCTTGATTGTCCGTCCGAGTCCATCCAAGGATCCTGAAGGAAACGTCCTCCACACTGACAAACCATTTACACATGGTGTTTCGTCAGTCGCTTGACGAAGACCGCCTTCCCTCTGCTTAGAATGAAGCGATTGTCACGCCAATCTACAAAACTGGTGACCGAGTATCACCTGTTAGCCACAGGCCTATAAGCCTCACCAGCAAGCTTTGCAAGATGATGGAATGCTTTCTGAAGCGAGCTATTCTAGATCACCTCACTTCCAGCAATCTGATATCTCCAGCCCAACACGGATTTCTCACAAACCGCACTTGCGTAACGAACATGCTCGTAAATATGGACAGCTTAACTCAAGCCAAGGACGAAGGACTCATATCGGATGCCATATTTTTCGACTTTTCAAAAGCATTTGATAGGATCCCACACGTCCCGCTGCTCCACAAACTCGAGTCTCACGGGATTCAAGGGAAAATCCTTCGCTGTATCAAGGCACTCCTCTCAGACAGGTCATTCCGAGTGAGAATAGGCTCAGCCTACGCCTCTNCATGTCTACTTTTTGCGGACGACTTTAAATCCTGGAGTTCCAATGCCAGTGCCTCCCAAATGGATATAGACGCTGCCAAGCAGTGGTCGTTGGACTGGCACGCTCCTCCGAATGATGAAAAGTGCGTCCATATGTCGTTTGGAGGGGATTCAGCGAATGACTTTGTTATGCATGGTGAAAAGGGACCATAAAACCTCCTGAGGATAGATGCCAAAAAGGATTTGGGCATTTGGGTCTCCTCAAACTTGTCCTTCTCACTGCACCATGAGAAATCGGCCCGAAAGGCATTCGCCATTTCGTGGATGATCCGACGCACCTTCTCCCGTATTACTCGCATGGACTTCCATATACTCTATGGGGCCTATGTCAGACCGCTCCTGGAATACGCCAACCAAGTTGTCTACTCAGGACGTACGAAAGACGTCACTCTCATTGAGCGTGTCCAGCGGGCCGCTACGCGAATGGTTGCCGGCCTCAAATCCGTGGACTACGAAACGCGTCTCGCGATGCTTGATCTCTTTCCCCTGGAGTACCGTCGCCTCCGAGGGGACCTAATTCTGACTTACGCCCCGTTTGAACAAGGCTTGAAAAACAGGTTTTTCAACGTTGACCCAGCAAACACACGGCGGGGGCTTAGTGAGAAATTTTTCAAGCTCAGAGCACACCTATTCATTAGACAAATTTTTTCCTCATTTCGGGTAGTAGCTGCGTGGAATGACCTTCCTCAGACGGTTGTCCACGCTCCTACTAGAACCCAGTTTAAAGCACTGTTGGACATTTATTTATGTGATTCCTCGCGCTGGCAAGCATGCTGCCCCGCGCTGAGAACATAAAGAACAGTGCTACACCCTTTTTTCACTTGTGTCTTTCAGGTGAACGACAGCCACTGACCGACAAGAACAAAACCGACCCGGGAAACTTGGGCAAAGTTTCGATCCTGTGTATGAATCCGTGAATCCATGAATGGCGAACCGCAAAATATTAGGGGCACCCTAGCCCTATACTGGACCAATTTGGTGTTATGCCGTGCGTTGTTCAACCACTGCTATTCCTCCGTAATTGGGCTGAGAGTCGGAAAAGGGTTTTGTTCAGGACGGTTGACCCGAAACATGCGGACGGCTAGCTCCTGAGGGACTGGTGGTAGCCTGTAGACACTAGGGATTTGAATATACCGGCTATGAGAGACCCCAGCCTAGAACTTTTACATTCTTCATAGCCGATGCGAACGTGCGTCAAAACTCAGCTAACCTGCTCACAATAAAAACTTCAAACGGTGGTACCGCTTATTGAACGGAGACGGCCGTTCCACAGATGTCCGCACGAGTCTAAAGTGCCAACGAAAGGCGCGTAACGTGGCTTCCAGGATGGAGTAAGGCCACCGTCCTTGTTTAGCTCAGCCGAGGTAAGGGCCGAATATTTGTGCATCGTCCGGCTCGGCAAGACCGACATGCAATAGGTCTTCGTAGCTGAAAAACCGTGTTTCAAACGTGACGCAAGTGTATGAATCACTACCAATCTCCGCTATGCAGTTCTGTCTGTCAGTCTGTTGATCTGGCACCGAAGCGGACGTGGCACTAGCAGCGTAAGCACCTAGCTGCGTGAACATTTTGCTGAGCTTAAGTTAATACTCGATCAGCGCCTCCACTTCGTGTACTCAGTCACTAGGAGACCGAAATAAGCCTTGGCAGCGAAAGGTTGCGATCCGAATGGGCAGGATCGGTGACTATATGCGAACTGCGATTGAGTGCATACGTCCCCGGGTGCCGTGCGTACTCAACCACTTCTAGCGCGGAGAGCAGAACAAGACCAACCTTCGGAAAAGAACCTACATTGAATCAAACGGAGACAAGGTAAAATGGGAGCATTGTCGAATATATATATCTTGAGCGACCATAGAATTGATATATATGTTAGCACACACCGAGGGCACTCGGTCAGAAGGAATGAAGCGCGGTCATTGTGGGACAACGTGCAGTACGACGAAAGGAGTAATCACGTGCACATAAAATGTAAACTCCTAATCATCTTATTGCCATCATGCACAGCTAGCGCTTAACGACGGTCCTTGCCGTGCACCATTCGGTTCCTGGTACTGACAGCATTGACAGTTGGCGTAGTAGCTTCCAGTCAAACTACGGTTTTTACCCATCCCATAAGCTATTGCTCAAACTCTTATTATTTGTCGACTGTCCTTATTCATACTAGAACCCTATTTGCACAACGGAAAACCAATACTTGAACTCTCTAGCTTCACTAAAAACTACCGGCCCTCCCTAGTCTAACTCCTCGAGTAATATCCCGTTCCAACGAGTCCAACAGCAACCCCCCTACTCACTAATCGGTGATCAAGTCCTTACCTTCAAAAAATCAGGTATCTACTCTACTCTGGCAGTATATTGGTAGTAAACATTATTATTATTATCCTTATGATTATGCCTTCTGATCGACTGATGCTCAGTGCAAAAATGAGACACAAAATCTTATCACCAATGGTGGTCTCTTGCATGCTCACCCGTAGGTGCTGCGAACATGTCTGGCAGAATCCTGTCAATAATGATAAATTATGTCCTCATAATGCATTTTCACTCTCAACTAGCCCTTGGTTGCTAGGTCCGTCAGCAAAAGTCCAATGTCATCCCATGTTAGATTTTTCTATTGAAATCAGTTTAATGTTATGCCTCTTGACACCCACCGGAGGCTACTGCTCTTTCCATTCCTTTTTATTCCTTCTCTTTTCAAGCTTCAAGCTTCGGCTGTGTTTGCCTGAAACCCTGAAAAAACCACAGGTCGTTCATTCTAATCTGCTGAACTTTCCGTCAGGATGTAAACCTCTCGTTGACTCTAATTCTATGCTCCTCGCAAAATCAGCTCATTTCTGTGCAGTTCACGTTTTGTGCTATGCGTTAGCAAAAACTCCCCAAATGAAACTTTACACCCGAACTCACTCCGAGAGCAACGCTAGTGATTCTTTAGTTTTAATTTACTTCGTGACTCTGAGATCCCTGATTTATGCGTATTGCCGATTCCTACACATCATTATCCCCACTTATGCTTTTTGCAACCTAACAGTCCAGGGCCGAAAATGACCAATCGGCGGCTCTAGAATTTAGTTTAAAATGGCCAGTCAGACCGTGGCAATCCTGCTGCCTCACCAGATTTTTCTTCCTGGTTCCACGCTTTTCACAATTTGAGGTTTTCTTATTATGTGACAGGCGGCATGCTTTTTTGCTATTCCTCATTCTGTTCTCAAACTTCATCTTCAAATCTTAACGATCTGATCTTGTCTGAGCGTGATATGTTCCCCCAAATGTAAGATAAACCCTGGGCACTTTAGCTTTCTTTCCCATGCCTTTCCCATACCTAGTCTACGCCGTATTTTGCTCACTGTTTACAACTGTCCTTTGTTCGCGCAATATCAACTACTCTCAATCTTCTACTCTTGCTTTATTCTGAATGTAATTGTGTGATCATTCCTCAGGGTGTGCCACACACATTGAGTATAAACAGTGTTATGATTATCGATGACAATGAAAGTTTTTTGGGGCTAGCGATATCTTTAATGTTGACACTTCGTTTAGAACAAACGTAAATTCCGGCAGCGCCCTCCTTTGGGACCACTCCCTCCTTCTTTTTTAAGGCGGCGTAAGGAACATACAAACCGCTTAGCACATAGAAGACTGATGGATCCAAAGTTTTGGCGAGTTTAGCAGTATCTTTTTCTGGGGTCCATTCTGAACTCTCAGCCGTCAGTTTTGAATTCATTCTAGAAAGAAATCGCCTCATCCCTGCGCAGCGCTGACAGCTATCCCTGTGGCATAAGATAACCGATACTATACAAGCGCTGGATATCAGACCAACCAATGGTGCTGCTCAAATATGAGAAAGGCGTCTCCCGGTCCCAACATACCTAGTCTCGATGAATTTTCAGACTTCAAGAGAGAGTGAGCTTTAGCGTCAACCATGGCATAAGGAGCCAAAAGGAGGAAAGAGGCTCAGAACGCCAGGATTGTCTGAAGTTTATCTCAGTAGAGCTGATCTTCTAGTCAAGCGAAACCACCAATGAGCGAGACCATCAAATAGCAGAACGTAGCGACCATAGTAATTAACGAAGAACACCTTGAACACTGAGCTGAACACTTTTCCTTACACCCCTTGTGTCTACTAACTGCTTACACGTGGCTTTGAACCCAGGAATGCGAACGTGAAACCCATTTCGGCCTGTGGGTGTCTACGGTCGCATACGTTCCCTGAAGCGTCACCTAGCTTCTCTCTAGTGTGCACTCCTACCCGTAGTGTTCAAAGATGGAGTACGGTACACAGCCAGTGTTTGCCTGATCTGTTTGTCTATGTTTAAAAAATCTTGTCCTAAATTGTAGGACGAAAACTTAGTTAGTGCTCCTTTACTTAAACGTTCATAATGAGGGCTTTAATCACGGAGGAATCAAGTCGACCCTTGTCGTCGCTTGACCTTTGTTGTATTACAGCGACCTATCAAACGCTGGCTGGAGGGTTGTAGGCTGAATTCCCGCCCGGGACAGATTGTCTTTTTCAAGTTCTTCTACTCTCTTCATTTCTGTTTACTTTTGTGATCGATGAGAAAATAAAGTAAACAAGAGAAGGTGTTCAAACTCTGCTGTTTGAATAGTCGCTGATGGAAACTTTGTATAGGTGGGTGGTGCAGATGTCATTGTTCCCGTATTAGAGGAGTAAGAAGTGCGTTCGTTTTTGGATTACCTTACTTTTAGCGTTCCCCTTGCATCTTCAAAATGTAAGGCCATCCTCCTGAACATACAGTTACTGAATACTCTACTTAGGATCCGAGAAGTTGTACTCAAACTGTTGGAGATTTTGCGTATCTAGTAAATTGTATTAATCCCAACCGCAGTGTGACAGATGAAGTAATTGCATGAATCAGCAAGGCTTGGGTGGCGTGTGGCGAATTGGGACACCGTTGGCGTCAAATTTCTATGCCTTTAAATCAAGAGGGATATCTGAATCACCGTCAGACTTGAATTGTTCAAGCAGCTAGAGTGATAGTTTCTTTGATCCGCGTATCACCTTGTCTCAAGCTGATTGCTCATGCAGTGTTATCGTTAAATTTATAGAGAGGCAAAATGAATGCAGCTGGTTGTTTATGCAACAAGATATTCTATTGGAGACTGTGTCCAGGGTTATAAAATGCCTTACTTATGCCGAAAAATTGTCTGTCAAAGTGAATTCTTTTTTTACCCAATTCAGTGGTGGAGGCAGACAGGCGGCTACCCTTTGACTTAGCAAGGAACTATAAAGTATACCGTAAGAAGGCCAGGTGTTTTGGCACGAAAGCCTTTCATAATAATAAACAAGTGATTTTGACCGCTTCTGGATGGAGAAGCTGAGATATTGCTGTTAGTTTATGTCCGTAGCGTTCTTACTGTCAGTTTTGATTGCCTGAATGAATGTGTGGACCAAAAAACCTGAAGCTGTTGTATATGCTCTATTCGATTTAGTGAAGTCCTGAGGCAACAAAAAATAACAACCCTCACTGTGGTCTGACGCGTGCTGCCATTGGAAGACGGTAATATTTATAAGTCGTGTGCGTCACTCTTCACTAGCTTCATGCATCGATAACGGATGTTGAAATGTGACGTTTGCTCACCGAATATTTGTGAAAGCGTGTGGACCGTTTCATCAAATGTGTAATCGCGCGGGTTTTTTGGCAGAATATAGTTAGCGCACTTATCATGCTCTGCGGGTCCAAGTTTGCGGAGCAGGGGACGAACCTTCCAACTATCATCTCGAAGTGAGAAATCGACCCTGAACAGGTCTTCATAGCGACGAAACCAAGCATCAAACGTTATGCCAGCTGAGGGTTCATACTAAAATTCGTTGATACTGCCAGCGATTCCATCAACCGACTGTGGGACGCTCGACGCCGCCGGTAAAACCAAAGATGTAGTTGATAGTCGCTCCGTAAGTACTTTGATGAGTTGCAGTTGTTGCTCAAACATTACTTTGAGTTGTTCCGCTTCCATCTTGTGTCGCCAAATATGTTACGGTTCGGTCACGCAGCGAGCAAACAATATGATATGCGGATTGTGGCAATACTCTATCCCCAACTATGTTGCCTGATCCAGACTCCTAGCACGGCGGGTAGTAAGAAGACGAAAAACCTCGGACACAAACTTTAATGATCCAAAAACATGCGCTCAACAGGCGATGCCCCGAGCTTCCGAAGTCAAGTCGGTCAAGTCAAAAAGCGCATCAAGCTGTACACACCACGTGCCAGGAAGAACCTCGTATCCACAACGACTGGTGGCCAGTCCCGACTCTCATCTGTTTCCACAGCCTAACTCACCAAATTTCGTCACACCTGAACACAATTTTCGGAAGCCATCAAGCCCTCCACAGCCGCCACCTCATTTGCATCCTAGCCCCCTTCACACTCGATGATGCAGAAGAGGACACGACCGACAACGCCGCATTCAAATGAATGACATCCTCCCGGTCATTCCGCTCTCTATACCAAACCCCATACAGTGTCTCCTGCTGTGAATCCAGCTCATTTCACCGACTATTTACCCATCTGCCGCCATTATTGGATACTACTCTCCGGACACTGAAACCTGCTTTACAGTGCTCCCCATCAAGGAACCAAGTCTCCCAGTGTCGAAATTGCTGAAGGCACTAAAAGACAGATACTCCTGCCCCCCACACTGCCCCTGTCTTACCATCACATTGACCCTTTCTTAAACACTCCACCTCCCTATACATCCTGCACGGCCTAAATCCCGCTATTTCTGCTCAGCTGCCACACACCGCACCATTTTCTGATGATACTGATTCTACTGTTACAAACGATTACTCGGCCCAGCCTGTTAATCTTTGTCCATTAAGCCCCACCGCCTACGCGTCCACCCAAACGCTATCTTCCTAGCCCTCACGGTACGCCCCAGGATCTTATTCTCACACATCTTCGCCTGGTCCTACCTCGCCTACTAATTCGAGAACTCCCGATTCCCCTGTATCTGCCTCCTTCTATACTGACCTCATGGGCTTATCAACCTCTTACTAACCACAATCCTGCCTGGTCCTCGCCTACTAATTCGAGAACTCCCGATTCCCCTGTATCTGCCTCCTTCTATACTGACCTCATGGGCTTATCAACCTCTTACTAACCACAATCCTCATCTCCTCTGATCCTGCTAGTAATATTTCTGTCCGTCTTCTCAACACCCATTCTCTCTCACCTAAATTGTATCACAGCCAAGCTGTCTTCACTATAGATTGTCCAACCTTCATTTGCATCGCTGAGACGTGGCTCTCTCTTAGCACGTCTCAAGTCCTTACCTTTCTTCCGGGATACACCTGATTCCGCTGCGATCGTTTCCACCACCGTGATGGTGGTTGCTTCATATTCTTCAGAACTGAAATGAAAGCATACCCTATAGACGATTCAATACTGGCGGACTCTCCAGATTCTGTTTGGCTTCCTGCCCGTTGGAAAAACCCGACGTCCATCCTCAGATGTCAATACATGACCCTTCCACACTCCACTAACTCGATTAACCATCTATCCACACTTTTCCCCCATATCTAGGCTCTATCTCTTCCAGACAAATTTATCTTTGACGATCTCAACCTTCCTGAGATCTCCTGGTCTCAAGAAAAATCGTCTTTGCGCCTTTACCTTCCGTTTGCTGAACTTCATGTCGAAGACAACCAAAATGCGGTACCCACGCTCTGGACATTACCCTCATCAACGGCCATCCGCGTCCCATCGCTGCACTTGGCCCGAAGTTCCCTGAAAGTGACCGTTGTATTCTCAATTGCGGATGGAGGAATACTCAACCCTCTACTCCTACCTTAAGCTCCTTTATCCTCCCTCTGACATACTGGAAGCCTCCCTGCAGGGCATACTCGTCCACCACACGAGGTTTTCATCCCTCGTGCATGCTACCAGATCTGCAAGGTGGGAAACCATCCAGGCAGCCATGAGTGCGGTTTGTGAATTAATAAATAACTCCAGCTGCCAGATATTTTATCCGGTCGGGGGGAAAGCCAGGCCAGTAAAACAGCTCAGTCATTTTGAATAAGCGAACAGCAAACAACCACTGGAAGAGGCAAATCGCATTCACCCTAGTCCCTCAGAGTGTACTCTTCAACAAATTACGAACTACGTGGATTGACGTCCCGCTACTGCGATTGTTCATTTTTTACTTCACTGAGAGAGCCCAGGTCATCAATATAGGGGATTTCTCATCATCATCTCTTCTTAGTACCAGCGGAGTTATTCAGGGAAGTGTGCTGGGGCGCCTGCTTTTCTTACCGTACATTAATAACGTCATTGACTGGATAATCCATGGATTCCTTTTTGTGTTCGCAGATGATATTAAAATAGCTTACACACTGAAGGTTAAAGACTGTTTCTATTCTTGTCAACATAAAGTCTGATCTGAATTCTTTATTACTCTGGTCCTTTAACCCCTGTCATCCTTTCACCGTTCCAAATTGCAGGCCCTCTCACATCGATTTCATTTTCTTCCCGGGATGCTTATTCTTTATGGATTCTCGCTTCCTCTCTCCCCGAAGTGAGAGAAGTGGGTTTTAGATATTTCTCTGCGTTTAGTACTGACCAACGTGCATGGTGCAGAGTAGCTGAAGCTCGCAAGATCTGCGCCATTATTCGCCGATCATTCCACAATAAATCATGTTTAATTGCCATCTTTTTGGACAATTTCAGGACTCATTATTGCATCCAGCCCTGGCAGTTATGCCGGACTGCTGTAGGGAGTGTGTATCCCTCGTTAACCAAGTCCTTGTTTCCGGCGTCATCCACACTGTCGTAGCGGGTTCGCTGCTTGTCACTTGGGCTGAATCAGTTATGGCTGGGGCGCATCAGGTTGAGCCTAGGCCTTCTGCATCGCCTAACCTGCCGACGGGCTTACAAAGCTGACTGCTATCCTGAATTTTCTACCTGCCATCCCTACTCTGGATTTTTGCTCCTATTGGCGACCTGTCGAATGGTCTTCAGACAAAACTTTTTCTTTTGCCTAAGTCCCAAACAATGGAGCCAGGTCTCCTCCCATATCTATACTATATCATCTCATGTAGGCTTTCGAAGGGCCGCCGATTCTTAGCTTTCCATTGATGGAGCTGGGCGTGTTTTGTGCGATAGCTTACACTAGAATGTATGTTGAAATAGACCCCAAGCACTTTAATTTGCGCTGTCACCCCAAATGTCCTGATACTATATCCGGCTTGAACCACTTTGCCCTAACCCAAAATTCAGGCGACTACCCTCGCAAGTGTTCTTGTCCATAAATCACCATTTTGTCCATCTCCCATGCCGACTGCGTATGCCCCTGTTCCCTGAAGTGTAGTTGTGTTGCAGAGTGTCTTGCGCCTGCTATCGTAATCGCCTTCAAGCCCGTCTCCACCGACCTGGCTGTCTTCCCTTACCTCTGGCCTTGAGCTTTCGTATCCAGCCAAATTATTCTCATTTCATTAAGCCCGGCCCCATCCCCGAGCAACTCTGTCAGCTCTGTTTATTGTCTGGTGCTTTGCTTTGAATGGATTTAACTGACCTTAGCCAAATCGATGTCCTAGCCCCTCGCCATTCAGAACCATTCTGCATCATCTGATCACGCGCAGTGCATGCATATCAAATAGCGAGTCTGAAGATGCGCTATGAATGAAATACTTGTTTGGTTTCATAGTCCACTCATTCGCACATACAACACTGGTGTATCTCTACTTCACATGGCGGTTCACACCAATGCTTCTTCGTCATTTAGCGATGGTCCGCAGGCTGTGAACATCTCAATTCTACCCCCATAGCCCAAAAGGCAGTTGCCGTTTCATTTGCCTCCGCGACTTGCCTCTTCCAGTGGCTGTTTGTCGTTTTACTGGCCTGGCTTCCTCTCGACCAGAAAATATCTGGGGCAGTCATAATTGCGGTTTGATTATAACTGCTCGTTTGCTTGCCCCCCTGCAGATCTGGCAACATGCATGTGGGGTGAAAACCTCATTTGGTGGACGGGTGCGACATGCAAGAAAGGTCGTCCTATTGCACTTCACCATGGTGCGTTCTTATAGTCGCCACCCCTCTAGTAGCATGGGGGCATCGCCCATTGCCGGTGGTTCTGACCCTGATCGTTAATTTAGGAAAACCATAAAAGATCACCTTTGTTGTTTGTCTGTAGACGTATGACAATATAGCTGCTAAGGTGCTCCCATTTGAGGGCGAGCATTCCTCCAATGTAGTCACCCACCTGCTTCATAATGATAGTTCGACAACCTAACTTATGTCTTCCCCTCGTTCCAGGGCGCCGA
The DNA here is from genome assembly GCF_000715545.1 of Opisthorchis viverrini. Lineage (NCBI taxonomy): Eukaryota > Metazoa > Platyhelminthes > Trematoda > Opisthorchiida > Opisthorchiidae > Opisthorchis > Opisthorchis viverrini. Next base: position 3,249,487 of record NW_008751668.1, read on the forward strand.
CGGCAAAATTAACGCTCTTCACGAAAAAGTTCATGTGCATCCCGGCAGGAGATATGCACTCATCAGAATTGCCAACACAACTCGACTTTTCATGTCGTCTTTTTTTGAATGTTTTCTCCAGTGATGATAGACGGGCGCACTCCGGCCATCTGATTAGGTATTGTGGACCCCTAGGCGCATGTTAGTCGTGTGCGTCAGCTAGGTCCGTTCAGCTGGCCGCCATAATCGACGTAGGTTTCATGTGGATAATTGAAAAACGTCATGTTCTTCCTAGCGTAATTCGCAAACCGGAGCGGAATACCCCGCTGTTTAGCAACAAATTTGCAGGATTGCCCGCCAATAATGAATATGGACTACGGAATTTTAACTGATAACAACGATTATCGAGCAAAATTTTTTCCAGGAATGGCTCCTCCGAGTATTTTGTATCCACAAGGGCCAGGTAGATTATAGGATTTTCAGGGAATCACTGCAGCGGGAAGACTATCACTAAGTACCGTCCACTGTGAGTCACGCTTGTCCGCAATTCCGGCGTGCAGCGGACTAGGACCTTATTAGCGCGTTCGAACAAACCAACAAGCAAAGTAACCAATACAAAAATTCACAAAATCACAATAGAAAAAGAATAAGTGGTTAAATGAGGACTCACGAATGAGTAGTCCACTACACCGATCCAAATGCAGTATCAGGCTGTGGACGAAATATTCACTCGTAGAAATGTCCCACATATGATTCAAACGTGAGTGATATATCCCACGATAGGAGAGTTATTCACGGCTGAAAAATGTCACGGGGATTTATTGTGACGTTCAACAGTTGACACGAACACAGAGATCTAGTCCCACTGTTTCAGCTGTCAGCAAACAATCCAACGATGCGTAAATACGCTCGTTCAGCAAGAAGTCAGCAGGTCGCACCGGAAAATCAAGTATTCGTTACAATAAAACAAACGTCATGATAAAGTATGTACGACAGTTACAAAGTATAGTTTAAGTTCAGGAAAAATGGTAAATATGCGACAACAGACACCACCGGTATTTCTTATTACATTAGGCAACGTGTTCACAGTCGGTGGTTATCGACCTTGGAGATTCGTGCACATAAACGAATCACCAACCTAGATGACTTGTATACTAATTCATCGTTCATAGGCATTCTACACTACGAAGTGGAAACCCTGAAAATGTCGTAGTTTTCGAGAAATCAATCCCATTGTGTGAATACTGAGAGACGATTCCAGCCAATCAGAATGGGGATGACGCCGCAAGACACTTGGGCGCCCGTACGGCGGATGCTGTTGTCACGTGGTCGCGAGCCCATGGGCTCTCTCCGTTTGTCTTTGGCACGTAATTTATGAATCAATATTGGTTCAAAAACCAAGCAGCTCATTATTGATTTGCTGGGGTTTAGTTGTGGGTTGAGGCCGACTTCATGAGTGCATGTTACCTACTTCGTATGCGTCGAAGACGATCGTTCCTCGAGGAACACCAACTATTCTACAGAACAATTACAAAGCCTTGGTACCGAAAGATAGCTGGACTGCAAGGACTCCTGCAAGGCACCAAGTAATGGGGAAATATACACTCGGGTGCGGTGGCCTTCCTCTTATGCCGCTTAGCTTATTAGCATAAACATAAATTCACTGGGTATTCTCTACTGGTGGCCATGTAGAACGTCTCCGCTGCCTAATTGCCTCTACTAACTTGCATCTACTACTTGCCTACTACGTAGAATGAAGTGCTTCGGAGGTGCTCACTAAGGTACAAAGAATGTGCATTCCACCAGATGTTGGTAATGTGTTGAAGTATTGCTAGTTCGGGCGAGTTTATTGGTTGTTAATTGTTGATCTCTCCGCCGAGCTTGGCAATTGGCTTGCAAACGTTTCGCCACCATACGAGGACACATCATCATTGCGCACCCACCCAACTGCATATGGTGATGAAACGTTTGCAAGCCCATTGCCAAGCTCGGCGAACAGGCCAACATCCACCTGATCAACAACAAACAACCAGAGGTTGTGTGCAGCATGGCTACTCCCATTCGTACACGAGAGTCTCATCTGGAAGGCCGAGACTGAAGGATTACAGTTCGTACTACCACATGTTGTCGACAACAGGCCACCTGCTACCTGCAGCATCGAAGTAGTCCCAACTCTAGTAGCATAACCTGTATTTTGAAAGTGGAGAGTTCATTCTGTAAGGGCTTGCCGTTTTTCGTGAAGGGTGAAGAACTAACACTCCATATCGTGTGTCTGCCACCTAAGCGAATCCGTACTTCTGTGGAATTGGGGATTTCGAACGCTTCTGTTATATCGTCAATCATGAATTTAAAGAATACATGGGGAGTCAAGTTTGCAACACCTACAGATTGTTGATATTTGCTGTTTGACGATCAATCGAACACTTTCAAAGAGTTAATCGAGCAACAGGACCGAAAGTAGCATTCCAGATTCAGAATAATTTTAATCATCAATGTCGATGGTTCGCCGTTTGCAGTGTACTTTTGCGGTTCCTGGGTACACGGAATCTATATATTGAGCGTCTCCTTCACGATCTGACTCAGCAAGACTCCGTGTGAGATAAGGTTGTTGTATTTGGAAGAGTTAGCGCCACGGTCCACAGCGTATTTCGATTCAGCCTGTGTCTGAACCACCGTCACTGAGAAACCGGACCTTGCGGTTGTGTGGCGGTTAGTGTGCCTCCACTACTCGTTTAGTTATACTGGGTGGCGCCCGTGTGACACTCAGAAAATTTCATGCCAGGTTAATCAATGGTTAGAGGTCTGATTAACTGTGTCCTGGCCCTCCAGGTTAGAACATGTGTGGCGACTTGTTCCATAAAAATTATAGCGCATTTACATTTCCCACCAAATAACGCTGCCTTTCTGTCAGGCTTTTGAGTCAAAGGCTTTGGTCCAAGACCCCAACCGCCCTCCTGTCTATGTATGGGTGCTTTTGCAGTATCTCAGCCCACGCGCAACCATGACACCTACAACTAACAACGCTCTCAGACCACACCGACCGTCGTATGGTGTCACCAGCTGGGTTTCCCTGCTTGATTCATACAGCAGGGTGGGTAAGCGAAAACATGCCACTGGTGACGCCTCCCTTCTTACACTTTTAAGTTTTCTCTCTACCCTAGCCACCCCCCCCCCAAATTTGGATGCTTTCTCAGCAGGTCCCAGCGCTAGGATTGAAAGTCTTGTTCGCCATTCATCATACTCAGCTGCAGCTTCTGTACGCCCGACTTTAGTGACAACCCTAAACACTTAGAAGTCTGTTTTCAAACCCCGAAGGCCTGTTTACTTAACTGCCTTAATAGTTCACACGCTGAATGAACCAGGACAACAGGTGGCTCTTGCCAGTACGCTGGATTCCCTCCGCATTGATATATACTGTCGGTTAGAAACAATGATACAGGACGCAAGTACTGTAATTGAACTGACTACTTCCTCGCTCTCTCCCAGGTTCGGACTGCACACCTGTGGTAGTGCAAATACCGCTGCAGCTTGATATCCTGAGCGAACTAGCGCAAGCATCTCTACTTTATTGAATACCCACCTCTGTGCCGTTCGTTCGGTAGTCTGAGAGAATCTAGAGAAAGTTAGGTCCACCGCACCCTTTTCATCGTGTTTGTGTACGCCCCAATTGACTGTAGCTCTGAATCTGCCAAAGACAGCTTCTATCATGTTCTAGATGTTGTTTTACAACCGTTCAAAGCCTCAGACATTGTTGTGGTTGTTGGTGACGTGAAAGCCCAGGCACTTAGACTAGGCGCTACTGAGGCCCGATGGAGTGGTCGTCTTGGATTGGGCACGAGACGCATGGGCTACAAAAATCGTCTGCTTCAGATATTTGTCGATCACAGACTGTTCCTTTGCAATATCGATTTCCGGAACAACGGAAATTGCTCGGAAACGTAGTGTCCACGAATAGACCAGCCCAGAATCCAAATAGACCACATAGTCATCAGTTACCAGTAGCGAGAATCGACCACCGTCCGCCCTCTTGGAGCCCCCAGCGTAGACTCCGTCCATGCAATTGTACGCTGCGATTTTCAGGTTTACGCAAAACGCTATCCAAAACGCTACTCAAGGCCAGAACTTAGGTTTGCGGCGCAACCCAGCGTACTTCATCCGAACATTAAATTTCTGATAGGACCTTGCCTTCGCTGGAGGCGCGGCGACCGATTCCCCATGGCCGCAACCACAATCGTTCTTTATTGTTAACTACGCCTGCTACAACAGGGTGTGCCCCACGATTTTGTGCACATCATCCGATCCCTATATTCACACACTTCTGGCTTTGTGAAAGTGTATGGTGAGCCCTCCAGAAGCTTCCTTACGAAAGTGGCGTCCGATAGGAATATACACTCCATTCTTGTTCAGCTGCCCCGCAGGAATATCTTCAAAGCCCGTTTGTTGTTGGGGAGAACCTTGCCGATTTGGAGTACGCAGATGACATCGCCTCCATTTGAAGATCGAGCTCTATTAGATAAGCTGAACACCATCATACCATCGACGACAGACGACATCGTTCTCATGTTCGAAGAGGAGGAAAGGGCGCAACCATGAATAGCACATACACAAATAAACTCATGCCACAGGGGAGAACCTGCCGATTTGGAGTACGCAGATGACATCGCCTCCATTTGAAGATCGAGCTCTATTAGATAAGCTGAACACCATCATACCATCGACGACAGACGACATCGTTCTCATGTTCGAAGAGGAGGAAAGGGCGCAACCATGAATAGCACATACACAAATAAACTCATGCCACATCGGCCGTCGCGTGGTGCCATCAGCCGGGTCGCCTTACTTGCTGCATACAGCAGGGCGGGTAAGCGAAAACAGGCTACTGCTGACGCCTCCATTCTTTCTCCGTCACATGCTTTTTCTTCCCCCCACTCCTCACCCCATTAATAACTCTCTCCTTGTAGGCCCAGCACTTAGGACTGACGACTCCGTTCGTCATGCATCGGTTTTGCGTGCAGCATCTGCTCGTCACATGGTGCCAACATCTTCAGGAATCTCCA
>NW_008751668.1:3256606-3265427 GCF_000715545.1 Opisthorchis viverrini
TCTTCAGGTTTTCGACAATCGTTGTCTCAGAACCATAACTCGTTTGGGTTGGTGTCAGCGAATCCGTAACGAGGCGGTTAGAAAGCGTGTTTTCGGTTGTGTAACGGGTACTTCCATTGAAGAATGTGTCCAGCACCAGAAGCTGCGTTGGTTGGGACATGTTTTACGCATGCCGAATCATCGTTTACCGAAAAGAGTACTATTTTCTATACCCAATTCGGAGTAGCGTGAACAGAGAGGTGGCCAACCCATGACCTGGCAGAGGAGTATGAAGGAGATCACGAAACGCTTGGGTGCTGTCGGTGCTACTCGCCTTCCAGGATGGGGACCGCGTGATCCTCACTGTGCCTGGTTGGAGACACTACAAGATATGGCTGCCAACCGATGTCAGTGGCGTTCTAGTTGTCAGTTTCTATCCAGATTGCCTGAGTGAATGTCTGGAAGTGTAGGCACCTCGGAATGATTGTGTTAAGCTAGCACTAAGTCCCTCCCCCACCCACCTTTATTCTTTTCTTTACAATAAGGCTTTCAAATATGTCATGGTTGTACGGCAGTGAAGCATCGGCGTTGAACACTGATGTCATGCTGTCGTTGATGATGATGATGATGATGATGATGATGATGCATCATACCATCTTCCGGTATGCGCCTAGCACCTTCAAAGTGCAAGCTCATGCTTCAGGGCGTACAGTCGCTGAACATACCCGTCACTGGAAGTTGTGGAGAATCTTACATACGTCCATAATTGTAATACGTCTGATGGAAACGTGTCTGATGAAGCCAGTTCACAAATCTCGAACGCCAAAATCACATTTGCTGATTTGCGTCACTTGTGGCGTTAAAAAGGCATACCACTGGGTCTCAAAGTTCGCATGTACCAGGCTATAATAAGGGCTTCGTTGTTGTACGTCTGTGAAACATAGCCTCTGGGGACAGATGATGTGAGGCGTTTTCAGCTTTTTGAACACCGATGGCTTAGAAGGCTTGCTAGTTTTGGATAGCTCCAGTGGATTAAAAATGACGTGATTATAAAACGGGTATTTGTTTGTGCAGACAGTACTTCACTCACGGAAAACATCCAGCACCATTGACTACAATGTCTCTAGGCATGCTGAAACACCTTCTACCAAGACGGGTGTTCTCTTCCTTCAGAATGGCGAAAAAACGAGGAGGCTAATGCATGGCTTGGCAGAAGGACATGAAAGGGATTACGGAGAATTTGGTTGTTCTTGGTGTTGTGCGCCTTCCTCGATGGGGTACACGTGAATCCGTCTGCGCTTGGCTGGAAAAAAGCTGTGAGAAATGGCGGCCGATGAGTGAGTGACGTTCGCGCTGTCAGTTTCTTTCCAGGTTGTCTCTTTGAGTGGTTGGAGATGTAGGCACCTCAGAATGCTTGACATTGGCCAGCACTAGGTCCTACTCCCCACTCACTTTTTCCTGTCTTTCTAGGGCCTTAAATACAATTAGATGAACTTTATAGTTGTACACCATTGAAATATCAGTGTTAGCACTAATGTTACTGTCTCTGATTATGATGACGAAAACCGCGTAGATGTTATACAGTCTTTATACCTCCAGAAGTTCGTTCGCCGATGATATGAGTAGATAGGGGTGGACAGCTACACGTTTGAAGTGATGGCTGATATAAATGATGTGTGAATACAGGGGTCTCAGTGGACTTTCCACTTGGGAGGTCAGGAGGAGGAAGCAACGAATTGAAGGCGACAGCTTTAAGTGCTTAGGGTAGGGTTCACCCTGTTTATGCAATGCCCGCGTAGTGTTATCTTGACTCCCGAGATTTAACCATGAAGTATAAAGTTTGGTTCTGTCGTTTACCGATCTAGCTTGTTTTCTGCCAGTCAGCCCCTAAGACGCCCGAAGGTGCCATAATCTAAGACATAGCATGGAATTTCATTGAATGTGATGTGAGTTATGCCTCAGGTGTTCGAATTCTCCTTTACGACACGTCATCTTTGCGATACCAAATACTATCTGCGAGGCTGTAGGCAATTGACGGTGAACTGCTGAGTGCTGTTCAGCTCGGTTCGGTTTCTTCGGCTCACAAACCGTGCATTGAGGTGCGATTCTTCCAGCCACTTGCTGGAGGTGGTGATCCAGATAGTTCATTGAGGTCGAATAATTCTGTTTGTCCGCTGTGTCAGGGATTGAGGGCTACGCAGGTATGGTGATAGGCTTGACACTACATCGCTATTTGCAGTGTGATTCATCCATATCTGTCGGCGTCACAAACCGATGGTTTGTTTCGTCCCGCGTCCCCATCTGGCGTTTACTGACGCCACTGAATGGGCTGGTAAGGACTTTCATGATTCGTTGCCAAATCATGGACTGCCCCTGGGTCGTCTCCATCCGACTCAAGGCTGGGCAAAGAAGGTTATATGAGGCAAACCGTCCTCTGGAATATATGGCCTAATCAGCGTAGCCTGTGGAATGTGACCAGCCGATTTATAAAAAAATGAATTTTCCCGAAACCATTAGGTTACTTCAATATTACTCGCGCCGGACTTCTGACAGACAGCGAGCCTTCGAAGGTCCTCCACACGCAGCGATCACCTCTCTATCCATAAAGTAGGGCAGTTCGGACCGCGTCATTGTACAGTTTACCCTTAAAAGTTGACACCACAAACGTCGTAGATTAGTAAACACTATTCTTCCCAATTCGGGAAGCGATTCTTTCGCCACACCGCTTTAATTTGTGCAGTTATCCGAGTAAACAAGCTTATCTACTACATCGGTCGGTTCACCTACAAGCATGCGGTTTGAATTGGATCCCACCCAGGAGCAACTTACAAAGATGAAGCGTATACCGAACTGTGCTACAGGATCATTTAGTTTATTTAAGGTGGTTTGCAAAAGGGTCCTGTTGCGAGTCGAGTAGTTCCAGGACGAGATTAGAAGGAAGACAGAATAGAAGGGCGTAATATTCGCTTTAATCATCTAAGAACGGTAAAACATGAGCTTATAATATAGAGTGAGAATCACGAGCTAATGGTCTATGGAAAGGTATGGTTTATATAGTCATGACATTCTCCTCGCCTTGGAATAAGTGTGTACTTTGCGGAGAAAGAGTGCAATAGTTACATGGAGTCGTTTACGCCTCTCTGTTGCGTAGATTATATGGGTTAGTGCGCTGTTGTCGGATAAGAATGTCCAGGTGATTTCCTGGATCTGCACTAGAGTGGGATGATAAGGCATCGTTAATAGGCAAGAGTTCAGTTTCTGAGCAACCACAGTTTACTGATGGTGTTGCGTCACGCTCCCCTTGTTCGGCGGTGTGTTGGTTCCAGTTCTGTGTCGGATATCTTGTTGTTGCTTTTAGGAGCCAAGCGGCGTAAAGCTACGATTTCGTGTTTACCATCCGGACGACCTATGTTGGCGTACTGTGGATCATAAGAGACGAGTTCCACTTCCTCTACCAGAGGGTCATATCTAAATTGCGCTTTAAAAGGATCGGCCCATGGACAGTAAGCCAAGTAGGTAGGGACATACCGTTGGCTGATCGTCGTGTGAACGGCATGAAACGTTTGTGTGGGGTACAGTTGATACAAGTACAAAACAGGGATATGATGCAGTGGAGAGCATCAAGGAGGACAACCTCCCAATGTGTGACAGGCAAGTCGCGTGATTTTAGAGCCAGGCAGATGGTCTTCCAAAGGGTACCATTAAGTCGTTCAACCTGACCATTGCACTTTGGATTATATGCAGCGATGTGACTACTGGCAACGCCTTTATCGAACAAAAATTGTTTGAGTTCAGTTGAAACCGCGATCTGAGTGAATAGAAGCAGGCATACCAAACAGTGAAAACAGTTGACTCAAACAACGAATCACAGCGAAAGAGGACTATCGGCGCAAGGGTAAGCAAAACGGAATCGACAATACTCGTCAATGATCGTTAGGACGTACTCGCTACGAGTGTTTGAGGAAAATAGGCCTTTTAAGTCGATACTAAGGCGCTCAAACGGTTTTCTGGCTTTGATAAGCTGGCCACGAAAAGTGTCACGAAATTTTGGTTTGAGTTCGGAGCATGTGGAACAGTTGGACACCACACATCGGATATCGCTGACTGAAAAAGGAAGGTTCTCAGAACGAACAAGATGTGCAAATCTCGTGACCCCGGGATGATATAATATGTTGTGAAGCTTTTTTTCATAAAGGAAACTACTTACAAGGTTGCTGAAAACTCTTCGACAACCCACGACCGATTTCGCCCTTCTCGGGGCTCATCAGGTAGGCGCAAGGTGAAGGTATGATCGATTCAACACAGACCAGGGCGAAACCCAGCTTGGTTACCGTTAATTTGACTCCTCTAGTGACGGATCTACCTGCGCAGTATAATGTCAAGAAACATCTTGAAAGCTATAGCCTCTGGACTGTTGTCCCGTACTTTTCACACGATGTTCTTACATTCTCTTTGAACTACCGTTGAGGCTGTCCATTCAGTTGGAATTTCTATTATTCTAAACATTTTGAAGTGAGGTGGTTAGGTTGAACACAACGAACTCGCCATCTTTGAAGGCTGCAGGGTGCAAACCCTCTTGTCCGGATATTTTTTACGCCATGGCAACAAAGTTGCACCCCAGACTTCCGTCGATGACGGCGGATTGGTATCCACATCCCACTCGAGTTCAATTAGTCCCTACAGAGAGTGGCTAACGGCTAAATCTAGCCAACTTCATCATCTCTGGATTCTGAAGGTTATCTTGTTCGTCCAGCATATCAGGGCTGGTTCATGTTCCTTCCATTGTTGGTTTGATGTGAGGGTTTAATGAGCTTCCCTAGATAGACAGCCGATAGATCTTCGTCAACCTATAGCACCCAATGACCGCTTTTACCCCTTTGCCTAAGCGGAAACAGCCAGCTGGTGGAATTTTCTCAACAAAGGCTGGATGGTAATGAGTCCTTTAGGCGCCGTTCTTAGGGTTATCAAGGCAACTTCGATCGTTTCGCAAATGAAGTACATGGGAGCATTAGTAATCTTGTTTTTGTTTCTTTTTTCAGGTAAACATTTCATCTGCTCGTGATTACTCCAACATGTGGTTGATGCTAGAAATCTCTCGAGACCTTTTGCTGATCTTGAAGACCTTCATTTTGTCCTTTGCGGCAGAGTTATTCAAAAATTTGTGGCGTTTTCTGGTTCCTACGTACAAAGACCTCAGCAATGACGTGATCTTAATCACCGGTTGGTTTCTCTTTGGTATTTCATCTAAATGACTGATAGGTGCCGGTGCTGGAATCGGCCGTTTAATGTGTTTGGAGTTTGCCCAGTATTGTCCAACTCTGATCGGCCTGGATGTGAATAAAGACACCCTAAACGAAACAGCACGTGCGGTTGCAAGGCTGGGAGGTCCAGTTCTTCGTACTTATGTATGCGATCTCAGGTAATGGTTCCTTTCACAGCGCGACGCTGTAACGAGCAGATCCCGAGACGATATAAATCAAACCGTCGCACGAGTACTCCGAGAGGTTGGTCGTGTAACCATACTTGTCAACAACGCTGGCGTAGTCAGCGGCAAGCAGATTCTAGATCTGAAACCGGTGGATATCGATGACACTTTCCAAGTGAATGTTATTTCGCACATCTATGTGAGTTTTTAGTCCTCAGATACCTATGATACCTATGATAGAACGCCTTCAGTTTGCTCATATGATAGTAAGTTATCTTCTGAGGTTACTACTAGCTATGAGCATCCGACGACAGTCACACTTCTGTGGCACAAGGGATAGGACCCTTGATGAAACATGATAGTCATCAAGCGTTGACAATCGACGGATTAGAGGACGTTTGGATACGACAGCCCTCTCGGTTGGAATTTTCTCTTATGTTTCCATTCCCTCAACCTTCCAGATCGCCCCCTGTGGAAAAGCTGGTGTTGTAAATGCTTCGCCTCTCTCGATCGTTTACAACACACTTCCAATGCATCTCTAAAAGAGCACGAAGATTTGGTATCCAAATACTAACGAGACGTGTGTGAAACGCTTATTTTAGCCTCTGGTTACAATATGTGAACACTACTAAACTCCTGGGTCTTCGTAGTCTTACAGCATTGTATCGCGGGTTCAACAACACCGTTTATTTACTGTCACTTTCAGTTGATTAATACACGCTTTCTCTTGACTTCATCTCTGTTTAGATGCTTCAAGCCCTTCTACCCTCAATGATGGGTTCCGATGGAAGAGTAGGCGATGTTGTGGGTTCATCAGATTCGGTTCCACGGGGGCATATAGTCACGATCGCGTCACTAGCGTCTGTGATACCAAATCCCGGCTTGGCTGATTATTGTGCATCCAAGGCTGCCGCTCTGATGCTGTCTGACGCTTTGGAGCTGGAATTGAGGGTGGCCAACCTTGAAAAGCACATCCACGTGACGCGCGTTTGTCCCTTTTTCATCAACACACAGATGTTTGAAGGATGTAGTTCATCGTAAGCTCATTTTGTTCTTGAAATCTTTCGGTTAGGAAAACGAGATTGTAGGTCCTGTTTTGAGATGTTCGTAAAACTTGGTAATAAGCAGTGTGGTCCTTTTTTCCAGGATTTTTGCGGAAAATGTAGGGGAAAAGGCGTTGCACTTTGCCATCATAACTCATACCTCCGAATGGTCTGCTGATCTCTCTGTACTGACTGGTAGGTGGTGACACTTATCAAACTCTCGATAAATTGTAGCCACAACTTTGTGTTTGGATCGTGTGTGTTCTCAGGATTTAAAAAAAACAGAATCAATCGTTTAACAAGTTGTGCATATTGTCCAGGCGAAATACACAAGTCACCTTATCGAGAAGGAAGACGCGTTGTTTTTTGTTTTAGTTTGCTCGAAAATGTCAAGTGGATCTCTCGCAGTGTATGGCGCGAGCATCCCTGGCTACAAACCAGGACAACATAAGTACATCTAGTTGGATAAGGTTACATGATAGAGATCAAGCAGATGTGTTGAGCGCGATTGGTGATCACTTTTTCATTTAATGACATACAAAATTAGATGATTTGTTAAGCGTGTTCTAAGCCCCTAGCTAACCATACTCGGCCAACGATTCACTGTATATAATTTCTACACCCGCGCAGGTCTGGTTGGCGGTGAATGACGATCCTGATTTACTGGGTTTCTAACTCTTCTAGAGTCATCGACACGAATCATAGGCCACTGAGCAGCTGTTCGTCCCAGGTTAACTAGTTTGTGCGTGATCAGATCCATCCACTATGTTGAGGTGCAGAAAAATTTCTAATTCCAAGTGAATTAAAAGGCGTTGTCCCTCAGGAAAATACGAATTCGATGTGTTAGGCAGCCTGGAACGAATGAGAGACATGATAGACTGATGGGTTCAATACTGCCCTGTGAAGGGAGCCGACGAGACGTCCGGACGTCACATTCAAACATTCAAACCCATTAAGGTGGCGAAGTCCTGGAAGGGGAACTAGGTTAGAAGGTTGGTAGACTGTTTTTTAAGCTGGCTGCAAGTTTGGATCAATGCTTTGGTAGCCAGTCTTAGTATCTTGGCTACATTGACGGCTCTTGCGGTATATAACCACCCTTCGGTTGCTCTATTCTGAGTATCTATATTTGTGAGTTGACGAAACTGAGTTCAACGTTTTCGAATGTGGCAGATCACTTGCCGAATATGTTATCTTTGATGACAGGACAATGGGACATTCGAATAGGGAGCATCAGAGTCTCAAAAGAGTTAACTCCACGTCAGTTTACCGTAGGCAATACCAAATCTTGTGGATTACCTCCAGGGATCCTCTATTCACATGATCACACTGTGCTCATGAATCGAAACCATTTGCTATACGGCAGCGTCATTGCCGGGTGTCTATGCTCTGGCTGATGCCTGATTACTGATTGTTTGAGCCATTGCTTGAAACACCTTCCTTAATTTAATGCCTGCACAATGAGCCGCGTTTGTTTTACCAAGATTAAAGTCGAACGTACTGCACAGAAGCTACTTTGCACGCCGGACTACAACGCGGTTGCGAAGATTTATGATGACTTTTCTGTCAAAATTTGTGCAGTAGTATAGTAAGAGAATTGCGCTGGTACGCTGAGGCCTAAAGGACTTGACGAATGACGCCTGCATCTTAATGGTAACCAAGTAACTGGTTCCGATGCTCATGTTTCAATCGGCTGGTGGCTTGCACTAAGCCCCCACATGTTTGCCGATCGCCAGTGTTCATCGGGTCTACATCATCGCCGGCGGCTTGCACGCAGCACCTAATTCGGTCCCTCAGGTTGTCTGTGATTGTTCGTGTTGCTTCCAATGATTCAGATTCCGCAAACCGACAAATGTGATTCAGTTGTTAGTTATTCATAGATAAGTCTGTGGATGCGATGAATCGCTCCACCATGTGCCGCTGTGCAGAACGAGGAAATTATTCCGCGACGGGTGTTAGCACATGCTAATCGGAATGTTTTTCGCAAGCTTTGTCTAGACATGCGCACAGCCGTTTGGGGAAGTCGCTGGAAAGTTTAGACTTCAGAGTATACCATAGACAATATCACACCCGATTGTTGTGCAACTTAAGCTCATAATGTTAGTTCGTATACAATCACTGGGTTACCTCCCTGAAGGTATATTGGTGCCAGTGGGACTTGAGTATACATCCGTTATAAGGCACTCCTGTCTTCCAGTATCTGCGCATTTCTCTGAAAGAATTCGTATGGATTGCCATAGTCGCATAATGCCGCTAACCGTTGCCCAAAGCCCGATCAGATGCTCCTTTACAAAGTAGTCTGTTGCAACTAACTCATGACCGTGGTAGTAAACGTGAGGTTAGTATGTAAAACAAACGGATGAACACTTGTTAAGGA
>NW_008751668.1:3266106-3320157 GCF_000715545.1 Opisthorchis viverrini
AGCAGTATGCGATGGGCACGGAAGCTGATTCCCAACAAGGATGAGGTGGCTATAAATTGCTTCTTCTGTTTCCAGCGCAGACCGGCTTCACATGTAGGACGAAATTTCAATAGATGTTTCGAAATGTCCTCCCAATGTAATCAGTTTGAATCCTATTCTTCCCTTTGGGGAGATCACGTTGAATAATCGGTCGAAATGGTTTCCTGTAGGAGATGATCTTTCCCGGGGGGGGCTGCAATGTAACATGAACTTCCAAGGAACCAGCCACAATTTATCTCTTCTGAAGCTTCTCTTCTCCCCTCTGATGGTCACACCCACTGCGTTATTCGTTTTAAAGTCAAGCAAACCCCGTGGAAGAGCCAAGTACCTGGTGCCCATTGCAACCTCTCCTGCATGGCTTTACTTATTGAGTGTGTGGGAGTGCAGGTGATCGTTAGTTCGTTCTCTGAAATAGGCATTTTGATTGCAAACGTTTCATCACCAATCGAGGTGACGGCATCGGTGCGTCTCTTCAAAGCGAAGCGTGGCTGTATGTTAGTGACGGTTTCACCACCCGGCTTGTTTAAACACCTCATGTGCTTCTGACCCAAGCCAGTTCTCTACAGCGTTGTCAAAGTGAACAATTAATCATGGCAGCAAGCTTTGCACTTTTACAGCATAACTGAATTAGAAACAGCCAAAAAGTGAGAGATACATTACTTTCCTGCGACACTACTCGTAAGGTCGACGCAAGTCTTGGGTAGCCCGATACCGGTTTCACCCTTCCCTGTGTTCATCAGGTAGGCCAAGTCCCCTAATCTCTGCCCGTCTTGAACATCTAATCACATATTCGTCGCGGCAAGCATTCCCTTGAAGAATAACTAGACGTTCTGTCAGTTTTGAGAAGATATATACTTCTGCTAATAATAATAATAACAATAATGATAATAATGGTTCAGGCGCCCAGCTACAGTGCCACCTGAAGGAAGCACGAGGACTGACGTACTCCCAGGTTGCTCAAACCTAGTAAGGAGCAGTCGACATGCTGAAGTTGGGTTTGAACCACAGACCTCCCAGTTTGTAAGTTTGCGCCTTGATTATTAAGCTATTTCAAGCTCATACGTTTATATATCTATGTAAATATACTTACGCATGTAAATATATTACACTGCAGATCGAGAGGGACGTTATCTTCCGCTCAGTTTTGAGTGCAAGTGAATGTGATACCGTTGTTTTCAGAACACTACGTTTTCCTCTTGATTTTTAGTTTTGGTTGTCTGTTGAATATCAACAGACTTATGCGCGTTGATGAGATAGTCGAACGACTGGTTATTGAATAACGAATGCCGATCTGAGTACCGATAGGCCAAATGACTGCCTGGTATACAGAAAATCGTGTACAAAAGAACAATCGATGTTCCTCAAACTGGACATAAGCCAAGTGAAACGGAAAGACAGATGTCTTGGAAAACTAACGAGCGTAAAAAAAACAACGTTCAATTGTAGTACCCTTCCGGTGCCTAGCTGCCATGCCACTCGGAGGAAGCACGACTGCTGGAATACTACCAGGTTGCCCAAGCCTAGACAGGGGAAGTCGAAAGGCAAAGGTCGGGTTCGAACCATGGATCTTCCGGTCAGTAAATTCGCGCTCTAACCACTTGGGCCATCTCGCCCCCAATGGGCGTACGCTTATTAGAATTATTCACTCTTCTGACTGGCGTGCAATGAGTCGGCCACAACTTCCTGTCCACTTTGGGGAGAAATATGAGGAGTGCATATATTTTTAAAGTTCAATAAGCATTGACGCAACTTCGGACACAGAAAACTTGGGAGAACGCGTGGTGTACTGGAAGCATTCGTCACAAGTCTGCTTGGGTTCAAAGCTATCCCGTTGAGCAAACGGGCGTTTCGTTTAACCTATATTACCTTTGGGGGGACTTTCGGTAGGTCAGGTTGTAGAAGTGGTCGCTGATTTGTTCACTGAGCTGGGCTATTCACTTGCAGACTTCCGTCGCCGGTCGAGCTGGCATCGTCCGTACGTTATGGGGTGGGCACGGCCACCCACAACATACCAACGCTGCTGATAGGGCGCCTTCAACCTGAATTACCCAGCTCAATGAATAAATCAATGACCACTAATCAATATTTCCCCAAGGTTCGCAAGGCCTGCGGCTCATGAGTAATGCGTCAAATTCGTCACCTTGCTGTTTGAACGTATTTCCTACTGGTGGGGTGGGTTGCTCATCGTTTCACCAGCACTGTCTATCCCATGAACAAGCGCATCGATTTGCTCACGATGCCAATGCATTTAATGTACAACTCGCCTATATCAAGTGACATGGCCTTACTCAACCCTATCTGTCAATGCTTTGGAAACCTAACCGAACAATTAAACAAAACCACCTTTTTAATGGGGGCTCAGTGGATGAAACTCTTTTAGCAAAAGGGTACAGTATATGTCCGGATTAATGGTTCATTTTAGCCGGCATGTGATCTACAAATACCACCTGCTTGAACTCTGTTTTGGAGATGTAAACTAGCTGCCTTATTCATCAAATCCCACTACTCATGATTTGCGGTTCACTATGCCATGCCTTTACCAGCTCTGATATTCTGCCACCTTCAGATGGCTGCACACTTTTATTTCGCTCCAGGTTATCGTGGCTGTTTCCGGTGGTTGACGCTGACTACTGTGTCCGGCAAATCGTTAAGGCTGTACGTGCCAATGAACGTCTAGTTTTCATCCACCGGTGGCAATTCCTGGTCGCTGTCTTGTACTGGTATGTCAGCATTTTTGGTTTCGCACAGACCATTGTTTCCTCTCTACAATCCGGCAACCTGAGCTAAGCTTGAACGATAGTCAAATCATAGCCTCAATTCATGATCGCTGTCCACCCGTTTGGCTTTCAAAATGTGGTCTGTAGACAGCAGGGGGAGACATCGTCGGTCCCTTAAGAATTTCCTCCGAGGTGGAACCCTTTTTTTGGAGTAACCAAAATAGCGTTTATCATCAACTGCGATAACTCCACGCCCCTTCCCCCGTGGCTTCTCCCCTTGAAACCTTTGTGCCTCATCTGTAGATGAACCTCAGCCGACCGTTCACAATACCAGGTTCATCTGACACCACTTTGTCCCAATAGCACCCACCATGGCGTGAGGTGAAATGCATTTTTGTTTTGATTCAGTTTTCTGTAACTGGGACTGTCGAAGAGTTTTCGGCAGTGAATGGTGTGGGGAAATTTATCTCATAACCTGCCGCAGCTACTTGACTTTTTGTACCTATTTGTAGTCAGTGATCGCGCAATGTTAAGTCAATGCAGTTCATCGCATACTCTGTCCGATTCTCTCTGAGTCGTTCCTAACTGCACTCAAAGTCCTCTTAAAAACATGTTCATTGCCTGTTTTTGCTTGTAGTAGAGCCGAGTCGTTTGCATTTAGTTGAGCTGTGAAGTGAGTTTCCGTCGCCTTAACTATCCCGGTGCTTTGGTAACTTGTGACTCCGGAGCATGCGTATAGGCAAATAATTGATCCCGTTCCTGCTTTCCACAATCGCTAAGTAACGGATGAAAATGGCTGTTTCAGAATGGAAGTAGGCTAAACAGCAATCACGTCACACTTGAATTTGCGACGTTGAGCAGAAGCCGGGTAACATTGGATCTGTCACTTGTACCAGTTCCTCAAGATAATCCATTAGCAACACTGCAAAAATGTCGCTGACGATTGTTGAAAGCAGGTAACTGTGTTCCCTACTTTACTACAACCGGCTTATTTTCTCATGGTTGTTAGCCGCAACACTGTCGTCATGCTTGCTCGACGGTTGCAGAACCTGGGGAAAATTTGCTTGCTAGCCTTGCATACATGCACCGTTGTTTCACACTTTACTATGGGGTGAATCAGTGCTGTATGTAATTTCGACCAGCTGTCCATTTTGAGAACAGATTCCGGTGATTTTAGCCAAGAAATTGAGTTGACATAAACAATGATGACTTGTCTGACTAGTTGGTGTCAATTCCTTGACTGCGCTTGCTGATAGGATCTCAACTTTCACCGATATCAGCTGTATCGGTGACGCCCTGTGCTTCTCAAAGGGCTTGCTCAGTGATTGGAGTGTGATGCAGCCGACTGACAGTTCATTCGCTCAAATCCAACTGTGCTTTTCGATTACTCCTGTTTAGTCAGTACTCCTGTCAGTATCTCAACCTCCGTACTTCCTTCAAGTTGCTGTGTATCAAAAGGAGGCCGCTTACACTGACAGTCAGTCAGCTTAAGCTTTTTTGCAACTTGTGACCAAAATAAAAAAGCTATGATAGCTATGAAAGCTATGGGTGAGAGAGCACTTCGGCTGTTACGTTTGCTGCTACTAGGCTGTATGGGCCACGATAGCCCGGAGAGCTGTTCTGTATGGGACATCTGTGTTTTCCCAGTCCCACAAATAAGTTTTTTTCTGACAAGATCTATGGTGTATTTACTGCCTATCTGGATTGCAATTCGGCTGTCAGGCTCATCAAACAGACCAAGAACCAAGCACCGCATCCCGTAAAATATAAATTAGCTACACAGGAGTAAAAAAAAACTGGTGAGAAGTGGGTAGTACTATCCACTGTATTTGTGTTAGTGGACAATACCTTACAGTGTGTTATTTGATTCCACCTCGGCTGCCTACTAGTTCTTTCACCACGGATAGGTCAGATTACTGATATAGCCATCACCTACTAACCAATGAGTAATCTGTCCGTCTCCGACATGTGCATTTATAATTTTTCCGTATATTTTGGATTTCATTATCCCTAATGGGCGAGATGGCCCAATTGGTTAGAGTGCGAATTTACTGACCGTAAGGTCCATGGATCGAACCCGACCTCTGCCTCTCAACTTCCCCTGTTTAGGCGTGAGCAACCTGGCAGTATCCCAGCCCTCGTGCAACCTTCGGGTGGCATGGCAGTTAGGCACCGAAAGGGTGCTACAAGTGAACGACTGGTCATCACGTTGGCGGCCAAATGGCACTAAATTGAATCTTGGTATCATTCCATTCGGTCTTCGTAGTCTACGCAAGGTTAATAACTCCGTCATGATGCTTGCGTCTTCAGGCGTCCGTAATTGCATCCTACAGTGAAATCTTAATTGAATTTGTCGTACCCACAACACTGCTGGAAAACAGTCGCAAATTGTCACCACACCGTATGCCTGGCAAAGATTTCAGTTACTCTTTCCCTTTGTTACTGCAGATAGACTTTGTAACATGTAATATTAATCAACCACACGACTCCGTCAGACTTCAACCATGAATAACTTTTTGCATTAGATATAACTCATGAAAAACCCATTGTCTACGGGCATGAATTGTCCCCCTTCTACGTTCCGCTACCGGTGAAAGGAAGAAGGCCTTCGCTGCGGAGTCATTTATTAGGAATGCCAACTGACCAGTTACAGACTGTTGGACAGGGAAGCAAAACTCTCATTTGCATCTTATTCACAAAAACTGAACATCCCTCCTCTCCTGAACGCGTCTTCTTGAACTTTCCTGGATATTCATTGACTCCATTCATTCACCGCTCAAATCCAAGCAAGTGCTACAAAGCGACTCCACGAATTCCGCAACAGATCTCCCTTTTCAAGAGACGCAAAGCGAATTTACAAAAACAAGACATACTACTCGCATGCATCCCCATCAGTAGTATCACCGTTACACCAGTGGTTAGTTGCCTGTTTCAAATCCCCGCATTGCATCCACTATTAGTTGACCCAGATAACATCTTGTTAGGACCGTCGTGTAATGAGTTGTCATTCAATCCTGTTAGTAACAGTAATTACATCTTAATCTTCACGTAGACTCTGCGATTACGCTGTTCTTTGTTTGAAAACTTTCAGTGGAAGCATCAGTCTACAACACCTACAGCACACAACCCCATGGTAATGCTCTTGACCAGTTCAGCCAGCTGTCATGTTGGAGGAGGTTCACTTTGCTTTTGATCTATGCGCTACCTTCAATATTCATGAAGCTTTAATGGTCTCGGGTTCGCGCCTCCACCATCTTGTTGCGATGAGGTTCCGGTGGTAGCGCTCCAACGATGATACTTGCCCATTGAACAGCTTTTTTATGTTGGTTCTGCTTTTTTGCCTTCTTTCTCGCAGGATAGTACCACGTAACACAATTTATCGCCTGTTTGACCTATGTGGCACGAGTCAGTTTGTGTCGCAACTTCAGGAACACCGCAAAAGTAAACAAGAGGGGACTACATCCGCACTCCCTTCTGCTCAGCTACCACCATCTGAATAGCGGCAGATAACGGAATGGATGTATTGCGACTGAGTATTTTGAGATTTTTTCACTATTGATTCAGTGCTATTCTCCGTCTCTCCATAAATCCGCTTTGTTTCGATTCAACTAACCGCCCGCCACCTATCCCCACTCTCTCTAGTCAGTTTGTTTATGCTATTCTGTTTACGCTTTTTAACCGATGTAAAGTACTTGAGTACGAAAGGTCCTGTGACTTTGGGCTGTCGTGCTCAAGTACACGCAACACCCCGACCCATTTAAATCTCTGAACATTTGCCCCCCCCCCTCATCTGAAAGCTGCCCTATTCGATTTTTCGATGTTGCACTGCAACTAGTGTGCCATTTCGACGGAGACGGACCATCGACCGTGTGCAATCAATTAGCCCACTATTGATAGCTTTTCTAGCAATAAACTTTCGTATCCATCAGCAACGTTTTTGGATTCCGATTCGTCCAAATTTATGAAGTGCTCTACTTGGGCTCGTGCCAAACTGTTTCATATTAATTTGGTGATATTAGTATTCATTTACACGTTACGTTTTATGCACAGCTAAGTTGTTTTCACTCTTTCTATTGATATGGGAACTCACTAGGCTTGTCAACTACAAATATCATAAGTCACTCGTGATTGTCTAAAATCTTCACGATGAAACAAATACGCTAAATGGAGCGTTCTATTGCAGGAGGAAGTATTTCGAATTGCACACAATATCCTTCTGTCACGATAAACCTCTTCTCGTCTTGGGGACGCTGAATAGTTCCGCATTGCGACTAATACACCATGAATCGGCACCTCATATCCACCCAAACTCCGCTTTATGTGCACTAAACTGGCGTTCATTTTTTTCACTAGATATCACGGTGTGATAGCTGCGAACTGTGGGATTGGTTGACAGAGTAGGATACCTGATGGAACATGGCACAGGTGCTGATCGCAGCTGGTGCAGCCGGAACAAACATGGGATGGACGAACTCTTGAGCATTCAGCATCATTGGAAACAATACACCGAGCGACTATCTGCCATGAAGAAAGGAAGTTTTAGGAGAAAGGAGAAGTAAGGGGCTAGTGCGAGGCAGTCCTATGCATTTGGGAAAAGTGATTAGGAATATGCTGTCCACACGCCTCAACATCATTGAAGTAAACACCTCCGAGTATCATGTCGGCGCCACCAGCAAGACTGACCCAGCGCCTTTCGCGAACTTAAACCGATACAAGTGCAACAGGCCAACTTTAGTTAGACAGGCCTGTTAGGAATTCATGGCATGCGTGCCAATGGCTTCGGTTACGTGCCATGTCCTGCAACGTTTTTAGTTACTTGTGGGAAAAATCACTTTAACCTAGCTAAGAAGGTGGGTAAATCTTACAGTTCGACTCGGTTCACAAAGTCGGAAGTTTAGGGGAACCGCCATTTTCGGTTGGCTGTATAGATGACACCGCTCAAGCACGTGACGTAATATGAAGATATGGTCAGTGCACCCCGCAACAAGTTGAAGCCCTACTTGGTACTGTTCGAGTTGCGTCACACATACTAGGGAAGCCAAAAGCTGCGTTACGACTGGTATAAGGCTTACACGCCTACAGTTATAACGGTCGGTTCACATATCTGTTTGCATACAGATACAGCGACTGGTTGATCCAATTTCTCACCAACTTGTTCTTGTTCCCCGCTACTCAACATTTTCCTACACCACCGAATGGCGCTGGAGGAAATTCATCTGGTCTAGTCGTTCGGTGGCATCTCAAGGTAGATAGGTATATTTGTACTTCAGAAACTGAAGTGCGCTGTTAAAGATGCGGACCGAAGATGTCTCCTCGAATGGTGACGAAACCTTTGCAAATTAACTGCCAAGCTCGGAGAACAAATCAACAGCCACGTGATCAATTACCAACTAATGCACCCGAGCTACCAATACTCCAACACATTACGAACAGTTGCTTCTGTGTTGATCCTTGTCTTCGTTACCAGGAAGCTATGCTAGTAAATATAATTGTAGAACAGGCGAAGATGTCCAACAGGTTTGATCCGTAGTCACGTTTCATACAATTGGCCTCAAATGTCCAAACATGCCACCTTATTACCTTTGGCGCCATTTTTGGTTGTTTTAAATGGATCCTTCCTCATTCGGGCTGAGCAACAATAGTGAGGTATTCCGAAACGCCCTGTTCAAGCGTTATTGAGACGTGGTCTACATCACTTGCATTCTGCAGCACCATGCCAGCTAGAATAGTTCAAAATACCTTCGTGGACAGAATATTCGTCTAACTTCGGATAACTTGGAATACTGCTTTGAGTCTGTTGCTGTCCGTGGACATCTATCAGCATCAGATGGCTTACGCGCAGATTTTATTGAAAATTCGTGCAACTCAGATGTCACTCTCAGTCTGTCTTTAGTTTAAACGGCATCATCAATCACCTTAGACACTTTCTACGTGAACTGCGATCTCACAGCCGGTTCGCTCTTTGATGCACAAAGGTGCGTCCTTTGAGTCGCGTGAATATCAACAAAAAGTGGATAGATCAAACGGCTGCAGAAGCATCCCTTTTGGTTTGCTTAGCCGACACTTATTCATCGCGACAGCAAATCAGGTTAGGGGCCGATCCTACTTCAACAAGCCAGTGTCCAGAAGTGAACAGAACTATACGCACAAACAGAAATAAACGCTGACAGGGCCGCCTAAGAATCACACATCCACATTCCTCTCATTCGAACACTCCTATTTGTTTGGTTGGCATCAAAAGGGGAAGTGGTTTCGCCCTTATTGGCGCCCACCAGTAGTGCATATCCTTCACTTAGCCGATATTTGAATCTCGGATATCTGACAGTTGGTGGTGGCTGAACACCATGGACCTCCTATCTCCATCGGCATACCTCTCACTTGGAACGTATTGCGGTTGATACCGTACTTCAGAAACAAAGTGGAAAACAATGGATTGAAATTTTTTCACCTAATAAATCTATCGAAAGCCCTTAACTGAAGCATCACCAAGGTTAATCGACCATGATGACAGCTGAATTTCAAAGCAAGTAAGGGTCAATCTTCCGAAAGCTTTCGTATGAGCGTAAAGTTGTGGAGAACGCCGAAGAACTTAAGGTAGCTGTAACTCTACTGGAAATCGAGAAAACCTGAAGGGCTGAGCACAACCGGTAGCTGAGCTTGTTGCTGTATATTCCCTGGAAATCAGAGCTTTCCAGATTGCGTTTGCCAAAGTTACCAACTGTTCTAGTCGAGGCTTTCACAGCTTCAAACCGTGTAACACGCACGTGTTCACAGTTTGCCTCAGGCGGTGCAAGCAATACATGGTCCAAAAGTTGCTGTTTCAACACTGAAACTTAGTCAATAGGTATTGTCTGTTCACGATAGATCAGTCACTGAAACGCGTTGTCTTTGCTTGGGTTTACGCACAGGACAATTCTGTGCTTCGTCACCGCTGAATCATTCACTTGTGTAGATGGGAGCCAGATGGAACAGACAGACGAAGTCGTGCCCATCCAAAACTTACCGGATTAGAGAACAGAGGAACTGCGACCATATTGTTCAGGTAGAGAGCGTCCGACCACTGACCACAACAGTATTTCCTCAAAGAGAGCATAAGACCTGCAAAACACTGAATTATTTACCTGGCATTGCTAGACGACTCAAAAAGCTGCATAAAACGCTCTGGGCATTTCTGTGCTTCAGGATGAACAATACTGAAAACAGTCAATGAAGTGGAAAACCCGGTCGGTTGGAGACGTTTTCCCGACGCCGGTCGTCCTAGCACACCAAACGGTCCCACGGGGAAATCAGTTAGTATGTTCCATGTATTTCTCCATCACACTGAGCTTTGGGCGAACCATTCAGATACTTATTTTCGGAGCGTTGAATCGGTATTTGGCTGTTGTTGCTAGTTCATGCTGTTCGAACGTCAAACAGGCCCACAGAATGAGGTGATAAGAATGAATTTACATCCGATTTTTAACCCTACTCCAGGATTTCATGTGACGTTTCGCCAGCTCACACATCCACGTAAAACCGGATGACCAGTAGTTTGCTGAGGCTTTGTTTTTCCCTCTGGGGTATGGTGGATATTACTATCAAAAGGCCAGTTGTATGATCCATCCACACCTGTTTGATTCAGGCAAATCACACGGCCTTCGCTATATATGTTCGTCCGATATTTACCAATCCTAGGTGATTCAATACCTCGCGTATTCTCACTTACCCACTAAGTGCCACAATTTATTCTCATGCGCTTGGTTGACGTTGTGATGAAGATACTTGTATATCATGACTTTTGATCTTTTATAAGATGACAGTAACTCGTGTATGAACAAAGTTTAAGCAATGACGGGATCATCTCCTCGGGACTTACTCCTGAGTGTAGGTTTAGTCCGCATCCCGTTTAAAAAACGAAGGGTGCTGGTGCGTCGAAATACACAACTTTTGGACTTTGTTCTGCTATGGTAGACATGTCATCTGACTACAATTTGGATTTGGAAGGACGGGTCACGTGTTGTCGAATGGTACTAGACCAAACAAGCAGCGACCCGAAAGGTGTGACCATCTGTCAGGTTGGCCATGAAAACCTTCACGGGCTGGAACTTCGGAGTGAGATAACGCTTGTACCCGCATCACATGAATTAACAGATTGAATGGCCACACAAATCTTCAGTTGAAACTTGAGGCAAGGAAGGGACGACATTTTTTGATTAGACGAGCCCGTCGACAGTCTTGAGTAGATGGCCTGTCTTCCAGCTGCTCACTTTACGGCCGAACTTTTCAGAAGTTGAATCACTCTTAAGAGTGATAAGGTTAAGAATAGTAATACACGCATATTCAGTAGTGGAAGACACTCTATTCTCATGGATTTGAAACCACGGAGTTCATCTTTTCATCACATAAGTAATATCGGAGTTCAAAGAAGTGAGAGAGTGAACAACATTCGCTGTTTCCCGTAACTTTAAAACTCATCAAATCTACCTTCCCAATGAGTTATGAATTCAGAGTGAGCACTGTATGAAGGTGGCTGAGAACCGAGTGGAGGATATCATGTCCTGAATTGTGTGCACCACTGGCCTGCCAACAAACAAAAGAGGAAAATCACGTTTCCTTATTATTTCGCCCTGGTTCGATGAAATTTTTCGTCATTCTTGCAGCAGAAAAGGACTCGAAGGACACGTATGGCTGTAACAAGCTGATTTCCAGATACCTTGCAAAAAAATACACGCAGGCCGTTGAGGAAAACGTTTACACAGAATTCAGTGATAGCTTTAATAAAACAAGATTCCTAAAAATGTCAATATTTTGTTGAATTTTTTTCTAGTTGATTGCTTTAGCGCGCGTCTCACTTACCACTTTGCCTGTTCGCTGTCGTCATTTAGTAGACCGTTGGACTCCCCGGTTTGTGTTCATGTACGTTTTGTTAATTCTTCAACATTCCTGCCGAACTTCGGGGTGCTCTATGGGACTGATTGATTCATTTTTCTGTGAATATATGCATAACCTTAGTGTGCAGTTCACTAGTATTGTACTCTATTTTCGAAGCATGTTCTCTTTTGTGTTATGACCCCGAAGGTACGTATGTTGGTAAGGAATTCTATGCGCCAGTCTGAATACTATCATAATGCACTTCAATCATTCCATAATCAACCGAGTGACTTCTCATGTTCGTGAAAACTTGAGAGAACGTTCTAAAAGCGTAGCGAATGCCATTGTGAAACCGAGAATACCTCGTACTTTGAGACATATTTTCTAAGTACTTGCCATTGACGTGTTGGGATGAGATGTCTAGCCAAACGAGTAGTGCACAAGCAGGCAGGCCTGGAAAGAAAGTCGGACTACGACCTTTCCCTGCAAAATCTTGTCGAAATACCACGTGGATTACTTATAAACTACTTGGAACCTTCAAGTAGTTAAATAAGTAGACCACATTAATCAAACGTTCAACACGGCACGGTGGGTTGTCATAATGACGTGAGTAGGTAATACCTGCCTGTCAACTGAAATCCTCTTAATGACATCGCATCTTCCGTCGATGTGGTTAAGTTGTGGACAGTACAGCTTGAGTTCAATTTTGACTCGTTCCTCGTGCGCACCGCATGCAAGAATATCGTAGCGACTGGAGCATGAGGCGGCCTGGTGCAGCACATTCAGTTGCCTGAAAACATCACGAACGAGAGATTCAGGTGGGTCCCAAGTGAGTCTCTCGAAAAACCAAATTAGTTTGCAAATGAGTGTATATTCGCTAATTTCGTGCAATTTGGTTTCAAGTAGAACATAAGGTTGACGGAAACCCGGGGACTGTGCCTACCTAATGAGCTCCAAAAAGGGCGAAACCGGTCGTGGGCTGTCGACGGATTTTTAGCAACCTTGTGAGTAGTACGTTACAAAGATAGAATAACCCTTATCCAAATATCTATTGAGAAATCACTGTATGTGTTTCTTTGCACACATCGTCAGTTGTGATGTTGTTCGCAATTATTTGTATTAGCTTCGTGTACGGGAGTGCTGAGTTTTATGGTATTAATAGTTCTGTGATAGCATTGGATGAACCGGAATATGCTTCCCAGCTTGTCACGGTTTAGATGCTTACTTGGCTTCGTGACAAATGAGAGTACTTTCTGGAGAAGAGAAAGACTTAATGTGAAAGCATGCCGTGCTTTCTGTCCACTTTTATGATGCCATCTTGTGAGCCACAACCCGTATAAACATGACATATCCACATGACCGTGTGTGTGTGATCGTGGAATGTTTGAATGATTATTAGATTTTGATGCTCAGGAGCGTTTTCTTGATCAATGAAATTATCCACGCTTATAATCCGCATCTACTGCAGATCTGAGAGCGTTTGTGCTTATTGTCCCTTATCAGAGGAAGAATTCATTCTTTTACATTTGGATTGTCAAACGTTGAAGCAAGTTGAAAATAAGAGCGACAGGTTTCCAAACTGGATTTATTTGCTGGCACTGAAACGGCGCGCATATAAACAAACCACTGTCAGTAGAAGAGTAATAAAATAACAGTTAGGTTAAACTTAAAACCCATAATTCCCAGGGCTGAAAACGCCACAGTTCTGGAAGAATTATTTCGGGACATCAGGTCACACAGGACCGGACTGATGTTCATGCCTTTGTGCATAATCTGGCAGCCAAAGTTGGAATTTAAGCTCCAAAGTCGATTATTCATTCGTCACGCGAGTCATATTTCGCTCGTTCTATCCGGCGGTAATCCTGGTCGAGATAACACCCGGCCATTCTGTGTGAGTCAGACTAGTGGAACAGTGGACCAAATTCAATAGCTAATTAATAACCGTCGTTTAGATATAACTCCCTGTTTGTACCTCCCTGTACCACCTGAAGGGAACACGAGGGCTGAGATACTATAAGGTTGCCTAAGTCTAGACAGGAGCAGTCGAGATGCATAGGTTGGATTCGTACTAAGAACTTCCCGATCTGTAAGTTTGCGCCCTAACTACTTTGCTATCTTGATCTCAATAGACTTAAAATTCAGGTCACTTCCAAAAGTACACAGTTGATGTGATATTACTTATGGAGGGTGGGGTGCTCTGTCAGGTCCAGAGCAGTTGTCGCTTTCAAACATCGTCTTTAGCTACATGAACCTTAAATTGTATAGTAACTCCTCAAGAACAGACCCCTCCGAGGTTAGGCTACTGCCCTAAGGAGGGCATATTGACGTTTCCTGTCAGCTGTAACTAATGGATTGGGTTGATTGATTAGGCTAAAATTCATTTTTGTTGTCTAACGGGATGTGAGAATGTAGCAGTCTAACTATCAGCAAGGTTGGTTGGAGAAAAACACAAGAAATGCAGTAGGCTTGAAGATTAGTCGGAATCCTTGAATTCATAAGAAACGTTTTTGATTTTTATGTAATCTGATGTTTCTCAAAGTTTTCAGCTCGTCACTCCTAAACCTAGAGGTGAACTCCTGAATCAGAATTGTCAAAACACTTAAAAATGGTGACGTAAATTGTAAGACGTCAATACCATCAAAATAAACCCTTCCGGAGTGAACTCGCCCACCCGAATAGTGCATAACATTGCTTCCTGAGAGACGCAATTTAGTGCTTGATTGCTCTGAAGGAAGTCCATCTCCTATGTAAGTTCATTATCACATCCTACATTATTATCCTGCAAACAATGCGTACTTGCTGATGCTGGTTAGCCAAAAAGTACATGAATACACAGTGAATAATGCTCATACCGCTGATGACGTTATCCTACCTTGTGATGCTATCGCCTACCAATTTAACCGTTATGAATTATCGATTTGTAATCCATAACATTTTCATATCCGCAGGCGGAAACCATCTAGAGATGAACACCAGGCAGATTTACGGCTCTGTAAAATTGCCAATGTAGGATATGAACGGGAGAGTTTGTACAAGAGCACCGCTCAACTTCCGCAGAAGGTATGTGACTACGATACCGCAGGCACGTTTGGGTAATCCCGGTAACACATAACACCTGAACTATTACATACCCAACATATTATTGCATATATATACAACATATTACACACCCAGCTATTACATAAGATAGTTTTACCGAACGACAAATTCGATCAATCCTTTTTGGCTAGTTTCAGCCATACTGGATCATTGGGCGATCGTAAGGGTCACATGAAAGTCTGTCCTTGACAAACAACATAGCAGGGAACAGAGGTATGTACATTTAGGGCCTCATTAACAAGTGACCATGGTTTTACGACTGCACGGGTCGGTTTGCAATAGGTAGTTTGATTATACACTTAGGAATTGAGATTCGTCGTAGCAAGTGAAGAGGAATGTGAACAGTATCATGCGTGATGATGTGGAAATTATGATGTCCAAGGGGATGTTGGGGAGTTAGTGTGTGATTCTTTGTGCTTCTCTGACTCCTACTCGGATATGTCTACGATAATTTTTGTTGTTTGGAAGGGTTCAGACAAATTTGACACAAGCTAATCTGAGGGTTCATTCTCCCGAAGGGGAGTCACCATTCCGAAATTGGATTCGATGGTTTTGGATGGGAGAATACCTTTCAGACCAAATGAAAGTCCGCTTGACCTCGCTTCCTGCTAAAAATATTCCGCAATTCAGCCTTGTTTTTTAAACCCCTCACTGTAATCTCCATTCGTGCAGGGCCTCGTCATAGTTCACCAGCGTTTTAACCTAAAGTGGATATGGGTTACCGAGAAAAACTTTAATCTTACAAAACCCTTCAGAAACTACCGTAATAATGGTTTTGCTGGAGAGGTAGTCACTGCATTAGATACAGTTAGCTCTCAGATTACAGTCCTAGCGCTTCGCAGCATAAGATTTACTCGCCTTTCAAAGATTTTTCGTCTAGAGGAACAGCCTGAAATGAGGCACGGGTGAAAAGTACCCTGGCTTGGATTATTTGCTTCTATTATGCCTTCAAACACTTGATTGTTGGTGCCTTTTTAGCACAACAGCAATTAACTGAATACAGGATGTTCGAAAAAAGAGATTGAGCGTAATCCACTCTTCTTAATGAATCAGTTTTAGGCGTATTCGGATCGAGTGGCTCGGGACGTTCACTATGGGTGCTCAATCATCTTCTACTAAGAAAGAAAGCGTTGTGTTCCATTGAAAACGATCGCCACCGAAAAGTTCGTGGAAGACAATCCGTCAAACAGCATCTCGAAGGAAAGCGGCCACAGCCAGATAGAATGCTTTGGAATCTTTACTGTTTCCTTCCTAAGTCCCAGTTGACCGACCTGACTACCTGACAAAGGTTTGTTCGCTTTTGCTGCCTAAACTCATGTTGGGTGGGGTTCCTGAATGGAGCCAGGTCAATCCCGCCGATGGCACAATGCTCACCTGTGTTTGTTTCAATCAGCCTATAAGCTGTATGTACCTTGTTCGCGATCGTTTCCCCCACAAACTGTGAGCTTGTTAACGTCCATCTGTCGCATTTTTTTCAATCTCTCCTAATGTGCTCTCTTCTCACGGTTGTCTGACAGTGAACTCATGGTTCATTAGTCTCACTGACGATCATCTCTGCACCGGCATACAATCAATGAAAAGAAACAGTATGATAATCACTCCAAACATGGTCAAAAATGTTGGACTGAAGGAATAAAGAACATTCAATGGCTGCGAAGAACTCAAGCTGAACGTTGTTCCTTGCAAAGTTTGATTAACTTCGAGTTCGAATAACAACAGTAAGATTCCTGATTCAGATTTGAATTTGTTTAGCTAATTTAACTGTCGAGGGAGTTTAGAAGCAAGTGACGCATCTGCTTACTCCTGTTTCGCTCGAGGATCCTCTTTGGGATGAAAACTATATTTCTAGAAAAACACTTTCGACTATTTAGGAGGTTGGGAGTAATCTATCCAATCACACTAGTGAAATGTGGTTACTGTACTCTCTCCTGAGAAGTGGCTTTTAATCAGGAGAGATCCCTCTTGGGAGATTACTGTACGGACAGGAATGTGGAATGTCATGACTACCAACAAGTTATCTCTTCGGATGCTCAAACAAAGTAAGTCATCTAGGATTTCAAGTATAAAAACATTTGTTTGTGTATACTAAGTTGAGTTGGTTGGCTGCGCGCGAGAATCGGTCACTGTCCGATCGGTCACTAAATGAAGTCAAATTGGGCTCAAAATCAAGCGGCGACGAAGACAAGACAATGATTGAGGATAACGACACCCAACAGAACTGAACTTTGTACCAAACCCTATTACGCTGACAACCAACACAGGTGACTGATATGTAGGAACGCGCAGGCAAAATGTTTTCTACCGGTGTCACCAAGCGTCGGCCGCCGTTACTCGCATACAGAAGAAAACATTTCGTAAGTGATAAAACTTAAGTACCTTATCATCTGTGTTCAGTGATAATTCAAGCTGCCCCGCCCAAACGGTTATTGGGCCAACCATTTGTCGATCAGACTACTTTCGTTGTCCTAAAGCAAGCAATACATACACCTTATACATTATATATCTATAAATATATATATTGTATATATATATATATACAGAGACGTTGATGGCAGCACAAATCGATGTTCATGCGCCAGTTTGATATATATATATATATATATATATATATATATATATATATACAGAGAGAGAGAGATTCAAGCAAAACCGAAGTCTCTTTCGTACACCGGTAAGCTTTACTTGGTGGCAACGTAACGGTGCATTGACTGGTACGCGGTTTCTCGGACTCTGAAAGATAAGGAAACAGAGGTACTATCCGTTGAGTGCGCTTCAGCTGCATCTTCAAAAGTGCATTCTGGAAGAAGCCGTAGTCTTCATTGATTTGCTTTGGCCATTTTCAGGTGTCCCGAAGGAGGTGGAAGCCTCGTTTTTGTAAAGGGCAGAAGATGCGAAGGTTCGATCCTTTGACTTGATGCAAGTATATGCGCCTAAGATGAGGCCGTTTGCCCCTCACGACAGATCTTCGTTGTCCGAAGCTCTTGGAGTTCTGCCGTCATCGTATAGTTTCCGTTCCATAAGTTGGCTAGCCTATTGTCTCTCCAAGCTTAAATCTCCTGGTCTGAATCTCAGGTCTAGGGTGATCCTGTCTTGCAGTACCCTTGACTTTCGCCGGGCTTTCGCCTAAGCACATAGGTCTTTAATTGTATGGCTCGATATCTGTCACCGAAATCAGGTTAGTTTCGTCCCACATATCGCAGAGCAAGCTGCAGCCCATCCTGAAAATGAATGTTTTACCCATAACTTTTGATTATGGCGGGCTTGTTGAGTTCACTGTTCCACTCTCGGTGTGACGTCAGTCAAGTGGTGTAATTACAGGCCGAGAGCTGTGACATGGGGGCATTTTTGTCCCTTGCAATTTATTCGAATTTGCCAGTCCACGCTTGCCTATTTGACCATTCCTGTTCGAGACATAGCGCAATGACATTTCAGGCTAGTTGTGTGATGCCAGCGTCAGAACAACACACATACAACAACCAGTGTGGTATTAACACTCCCGTAACAGTGGTTGAGACCCCGTCTCTTTTTCATTGACGATGTTTTCGCAAAGCAGACGGAATTGACGAAATTATCAGTATCGTTTTATCCGGCTCTACCTACTTGGTATTGCTGGTACATTAGAAGCCTGAATCGGTTCACCTTTTTGACGAGCGTCGGTTAGTCTGAAGGCACGCAGTCAGCGAGTAGGGATGGGGGAAAGTAACCAAGCAAAACGTAACCGTAGCTGAATGTCATTTGGTTGATCTTCGTGTTGCAAACATACCTGGGATAGTTGGGGTAATTTCAGGACCAGGCAACCGACTTGTCACTTTCAATATTCCCCTTAAATTCCTGGTGTGAATTCCGCTTTGTCAACCTTTGGCCGAATAAGAAACTTTGCGGTGTATTTTTTAGGTTCGCGTAAAACGGAATGAATGCCAATTAACTTGCTCTTCCAATAAGAGAACCAAACATAAGTTCACTTACGTCACGTCACATTTTCGGATGCTGTAGTGAAAGCGCTGTGAAGCGTGAATTCCAGCATCAAACGTTTTTTAGAATAGCTGACCTTATTGCTGGTTCAGTGGAAAACATCGCAATCAGTTTAGTGCTTGTTCGGTATTGAAATGACTTGTTAAAAGAGCGCGGCAAACTATTACTTTTTACTGTTATATTATGCGAATGGTATCGTTCCATTCTCTACGTGATATGGAGAAACTTGTTTATTACTATCAGAAGAAAAGTGAGACGATATTATAAAGAAATTGGACTTGATCATAGTCACCTGATGGTGGTCGTTGGCTTGTTCGCTGAGCTGGGCAATTTGATTGCAAACGTTACATGACCAATCGAGGTGACATCATCAGTGCGTTATTGGGTAGCGTAGTAGTGCGTAGCGGTGGGTCGGTGGTTGTGCCTGTCTAGGTCACCCGATCAATTCATTCGGTCACAAAAAGATGCCTGAAAAAATGTTTATAGCCCTTTTTGAGTGACAGTGACACTGTACTAAGCATCTGAAGCAGCTGATTCTGAAGCGGTCACTCACTAGATCACGCGTCATAAACATTCAAATCACGTAACAATTCCTGTCGCATGTGCAACCTTAGCGGACAACATGTGCACCACAATTTCCCATCCACTCTTATTTACGCGGCTACCACCTGCGTCACGCGCCAGGCTTACGAACTTCAACCACATCAGGTCAAGTTGTATCCATGTTCGTGCAAGCATCAAACACGAATAGACACCTGCCCTACACACTGCACTCAACAAATAGGCATGCAGCTCGGCCCATAAACACACTCGGGCGCACAAAGGACTGGAAGTCAGCCGAGCTCCACAACTCCCTACGGGCAGGTACCGACCACGTGTAGCAACTACGTGGCGTAAGGAGGCATGCAGCTCGGCCCATAAACACACTCGCGCGCACAAAGGACTGGAAGTCAGCCGCCGAGCTCCACAACTCCCTACGGGCAGCTACCGACCACGTGTAGCAACTACGTCGCGTAAGGGAATTCACCCAGGAACTCTCAACAGTTATCCTCTGGCTTATTCCCATTGTATTCCTTTGTATTTATGTTTATCCAGTGCACATGACTTGTAATCATCATCATTCTGGTAAAACAGACATTTGTCAGTGCTTGTCACCTTCTGAAAATCAACCTAATCACGCTACAACAAGATCACTAACATAACCACTGAGATTACGCCTTCAGGTTCTGGAGAGCTCCCACGGAAATGATAGAATTTTCATTTGACGGAGCACACAACTAGTTCACTTATATGATGCTTGCGTCAGCAGCACTGTACTTTTCACATCACCGTCCAGAGGAAACCAAATGCGAAGTACCTAAGCTAGCTGGACAGGCAGATTCGCCTCGGCTATGGAATTGTCCTGTGCTTTTTAGCAGCCCGGCTGGCAAACAACATACTACTATGGAGGGTAAGTAATCCAGAAAGTGTTTCCCTCTTAATGAAACCTTCTTAGTGATATTTCGTCCGTCTCTTCGTTTTCCACTGAGACATGCAAACAAGAGTCCAAACTAACCCCACTAGCATCCCCCATTTTCTTGTTTGAGATCCCACATTTAAATGTCGTAAATCCGTGTATTCGGCTAATCGTGCGTGTGATATTTCTTCGTTGCTTTCGTTTCCTCATTCAGTGGGATGTCTTTTTCGCGGAGCGCCATTCCTTCGAATCGAGACCGAAAGTTTCGAGTGAAAAAGCCTTGATATAAAAATATTTTAACTGAACTTTGGATTATTCTTGTGGGCTCTGAAGCCACTCCCGGTTATTTTAGGATGTCCAAAGGATACACATATCTTTACAGAAATGGATGAAGTAGGCGTTGTCGATAGACACAGCCGAATAATGTTGGGGATAAACATACAGTTTACGGGAGAGTAACCTTTTACGACGAATCCTATCATAAACCCTCTAGGATAGTGGGAAATCTTGTCCAGATAGAAACAATTGTGCATGACAGTCTGATGGAAACCGCGTGTTCATCTTCCGTGAGATTTTCTCTGTGTAAAATTACCGTATCTTACCGAAACAATAGCCCAGTTACCCAAAGTAATTCAATCCATACTCAAGAGTCCCACAGCATACAGATTCTCTGCAACTCCCACGGCATGTGACATTTTCCGTATTCCGTTACTGGTGGAAGATAAGCTGCAGGTGACCAAAGACAAAACGGTTACCAACATACCACGTGTTGCTGAGATCCCACTGGCACAACTCCCATGCCGCCAAGTTAAATTTCGTGGGAATTCTGGTTGTTGTCCATTTGAATATCATCCGGTCATCATATCTCATCAGAAACTTCTTCGGTATACTGGAAATGCCGGAAGATGTCATATAGCCTGCTCCAAAGTAGTGGTGTTCAGTAGCGTTCCCACCGTCTCCATTTGTTCTACGACTGCGCAGTAAAAAATTTCATGTCGGAAAAAGACAACCCACTGTAACTGCTTGCTAAGGCAAGTGAATTATGAAATGGAATTTAAGAGCACAGTGGGTCACTCTGTACAGACGAACAGAGTTATTTTCACGTGAAGGTAGGACCTTGTAGTCTGCTACACGGATATTGGTGAATGGTTGTAACAGTGTGTGTCTCTTTATCAGGTAACCTACCCTTGGTGAACGGGTTCAGGAGGTTAGCCGGGCGTCTTTCATTCGATCATGGGCATTAGCAATCGGACGGTGCTGTAAATTGGTTCGCCCTGGTGTAACGATCTTTTTGAAGAATCAGGAACCGAGCTAAGTTAGCATCAGAACTTCGATTGCTTGTGCAGCTTGGTTGTATTACTAGACTGGTTGTACCACAGATCGCTCAGTTAGCATGTCAACCTCTGGTATGATTTGCAAGGATGACATTTCCTCTGTAGATATCTAGACATGAAGATGTGCAACATTAAGATGTACATGGAAATTAGTGCAGGACTCATAGGAGGATTATTTTGTTGCCTCTGTATCTGGTATTTTCTTCCAAGCTCTGGGAAAGATTTTAATCTGCAGTTATCAAGGCCGTATGTTATCAACTTGTAACCAGCTGAGTACTGGAAAGTCAGGCAAGCTTACCGGACTCATTAATAGCGTTTTCTAGCCAGAAAAACTAGAGTGGCTACCAGTGACCGACTCGAACAGCGGCAGGCAGAGAGTGATATCGCAGTCACACGTTGAGAGTTTGATCAGATGTTGCTTGCCTCTGTTCAATCACTGCTGTTTTATCACAGGTTTCTTTCGGGACAGAATGCGTTCTAGATCTGAACGTAGTCTCCTTGTGTTAAGAGGAGGGGTCTTTTAGATAACGTACGTTGTAATGTCTTTATGTTGTTGTGTCCCTGGTGGGCCAGTTGATGACTTTGCCCTGCTTCTGTATAATTGTTACACAGCTGTTTTTGTCCCTCCCAAATGAATTACAAGTAAATGTGACTCCTTTACGCAGATCAACTCTCTGGAGTGTTAATTTACTAAGTGACCTTAAAATTGTCCTCTTCTATCAGAAGCACATTTGTAGGCCTGATAGACAGTTAAATAATGCAAAGTCTTTTATCAGACCCATATTGAAGGGGCTTAAACTGCCCTTCTGCTGATGGCCCAACGAGGCCACTTATGTTGGCAGTATTGAATATATACATTCTTCTAAGTTTCCAAAGAGGACGCCAACTGACTCACAATCTACTCATATTTTCTGAACTTTTTTGAACAGCTCACGGCCGGTTTTGTCTTTCTTGGGCCTCATTAGGTGGGCGTAGTCCCCGAGTCTTCCCAAGATGTATGAAACCAGCGGAATGCATCCATTTACCTGCCAATTTGGATTTCACTGGAGGGTGCACCCAAATCACCTGTTTTTTGATGTTCTTCTTCAACTGAATTTGCTGAACCAGGCCGCCTCACCTTCAATTTGGTATGTCTACACAGCATATTGCGATACTGGTGTACCATGATAACTGGAGCAGGAGGCGGTATGGTGCAGCTCATTCAGTTGAGGAACTTTATAAAACGATAGATTCAAAGTTTACAGGTAAATGGGTGTTTCCCTAACCTTCACTCTGTTTTTTGCGAAATTGAAGCCTGAGAACCACTGCAAGTGAAAGGATGACTGCAATTCTCACTTAGAAGCACGTTCTTTGCGGGATTTCGAAATCGCGGTAGGTCGACTGCCTTTATTTGCTGTTCACCAAGCAGTACTTAATCTGTTCGCCGAGTGTCGTCACTGGCACTTGCGGGGTTCTGTGAGCAGATCAACTGCTATCCGATTAATAGCCAGCACATGCTGTATTGCGAGGTCAATTCGTGTGAATGAGCGCTACACTAAATGGGCAGCAATGTGTGTGAATTTTTTTTGCATCTTAAATTCTCCTTCTTCTTTGAAGTCGAGTGTTGAGCAGAGTTGGACGGCCGATACACTGATCGCTGGGTTTCTAGACGCTGAGTTTGTTTCAATTTGAAAACGTGTCATTCATCGGGATGCTGTATTCAACAGCCGTAGATCACTGTGTACACCATAGTCCTGGTATCACATTCTACCTGAAGACGACTCAAAAGGACCGGTCCAAACCGAGGCGGCTTTTCGAGCAGCGTCGAAACACTGGGTTTCCGGGGAATGAAAGCCCGCAAGTTTGTTCACACAGTCCACATGCCACACTGTGCACAGTTTTACAACAGTGCGCATTTCTCTCTGTTGTGGAACTCCCAGTGGGTGTGCTGTGTTGACGAAAACATGTGTGCCCGTGTGATCGGTACAAAATAATCTATGCCAAATAATCCTCGAATCCATATGTGTCTGTCTATGACACGTGATTATGCGGCCTAAGCGGCTAATGGTTAGCGGGGCTCATGCAGCGTAACATGTCAAAGTAACTGTACCTGAAAGTGGGCATTCAAATAGGTCAGAATTGACTGAGTGTTCAGCGAAGCCTACGAGACCACTTTTCGGACTGTGGATATTGACCTGGTTTTAGCCATGTGTGGTTCACGAATGAACGCACGCAGTTCGCGATCACAAGGTGTTGGTCGGAATGCCTATCGCTGAAGAAGGACACGTCCCCTTTCATCATATCTACCGAATAGGTCGTAGACAGATTTCCAAGTTTTAATCCTAGGTTCCACCTGTTTACAGGACTTCATCATTGTGTCACGGTAACGAAAAATCCAGGATCAACTGCCATGAGTCTGGCTAAATTGTAGGCTTGATCTAGCTCTCCGTCAGAAAGAGCTTGCCATCTAAGGAGGATATCGCAACTGTTCCTCACTAATTGCAAGCCTCTCAATAACCATGACAGAAAAACCTGCAGTCTGTCCACTGAGTTCGACTACTAAGACTACTCTTCAACTCGGAAATACCGGCATAAGTCCATTCTGTCTGACTCATGGAGTGCAGATTATTAGTTGACTTCTATGTCAATCTGCTTGATCACCCGTTTTCTGAGTTATCTCATAACTGTGCGAGTTGAGATTTTGTGAATTTTTTAAATCCACCCTACAGATCAACACGTTGAGGTGATCAATAAAAGTCCCTAAAAATATGCAGGATAGTTTGCAATAGAAAGCTACTAATTGTGCGGTCTTGCCAGACCGTCTTCTCAAGCTTAGTGCATCATCAGTGAAAATTCATCACACTAAGCACACACCATCATGATAGTGGATTAGCCATTTGCCGGTGTGTCAGTTGAATCAATCAATCAATCAATCAATCAATCAATCAATCAATCAATCAATCAATCAATCAGTCAGTCAGTCAATCAGCCTATCAGTTTGCCATGTGCCATAGGCCCTTTGGTTACAGCTTCTACCGTTACGATCACCGGGAAGCGCGAGAGTGTGAGACATACAGCCAAGCCTTGGAGGCGATATTTTTTAGTTGAATGAACTACTCCAGTCATCATCAAGTGAACGCCAACCGAACATACGGATTGACTCTCATTTATATGCCAGTCCCAGATGAGTAAGCTAGCCTTTGTGATACCTATTAGGTCTATTCACAGATTGATCGAATCGCTCGATCCCTTTGTAACTACACCGTTCAGTCGGACAAGCGGATTCGTGAAAAATTGAATCTTTGTAGTTCGATTTCCATCACTGGTACTACAATAGCACAAAGTCGATAGATCAGCCTCACACTTTCTCGCACAACACTGCAATGCAATTTGACCGGTCTGCTCGCTCATCGAATTAGTACGGTATAGCTCGATACACAACCGAAAATGGATTTTGGAGGCAAGATGATTGTTTGCTCGAACTACTGAAGCTTTACTGTCGCTGCTGAGATTATCACGGCGCCACTGCCGGTCGGTGAAAGCGTAAAAGTGCATTTGGAGGTATCTTGTGAAGTCCCATGGTTATTTGAGTCTGCTTGGCTGTGTGGATGTCACGTGGCACACAGTCGACTACTGAAAAAATGGAAGTAGAC
This sequence comes from Opisthorchis viverrini, assembly GCF_000715545.1. Taxonomy (NCBI): domain Eukaryota; kingdom Metazoa; phylum Platyhelminthes; class Trematoda; order Opisthorchiida; family Opisthorchiidae; genus Opisthorchis; species Opisthorchis viverrini. The sequence continues at coordinate 3,291,206 of NW_008751668.1, forward strand.
CAACAACGCGAAAGCTGAAAACCGTGTCAAAATATTGCTCCTTCGATTGGTGTTTGTAACATTTAACTATGGCGAATGCTGAAGGGTCAACAAATCATCAAAGCTCAATCGCAAAAGGATTTTAATTCTAAAAAAAACTGTGGGGAGGATGTTGAAAACATGCAGGCGAGGTTGTCAAAGGTAAGAGTAAAGACCTGCTCATGCGTTCACTCATAGCAGGAAACACTTCACCAGAAGATATTTATGAATTCTCCCCAGAGCGATGCGTCTGAGTACTAGCTTGTGGCAGTGTGAAGACTCAAAAATATATTCACGTAAACGGGAATGAACAGGAACTCTGTTTTCCGTCGGCCACGTTGAATGAAGTTTTATACACAGTTCTGAGAACACTGTGTGTTTTTAGCGTCGGTACAATGTCACAATCGATAAAGCCATTGAGCCTGGCGACGGAAGGCATGAGCCCACTACATCTGCTGTCATAATCACGGCATGTCATCTCAAAACTCCTTCACCTCTTGCAGCAGAAGGCACCGTGAGCTACCAGTGAAATGAACAAGGCCTGCGCTGCGGAGTTACTTACTAGAAAACACCAAGTAAACAGTTACAGACTATTAGACAGGAAAGCAAAATTCTCATATGCATCTTGTTTACAAAAATTGAATATCCATCTTCTCCTTTAACGCGTCTTCCTGAAGTCTCCAGGATATTCACTGACTGTTACTCAATTGCAAACAAATGATACAAAGCGACTCCACAAATTCCGTGACAGATCTCACTTTTCAAGAGACGTGAAGCAGATTTACGACGAGACACTACTCGCATGCCGCATCAGTAGTATTCGCCGCTACAACAGGACTGACAAACTTGTCCCTCAGGAAGAAACGTGATATGGGCAATGGGCTTTGCCACTTGTCCGGATATCCAAGTTGACTATAGCATCATCCGATTAGGCCACCACCTTTATGCATTTGATTCGAGTTAGTTTCTCAGTAGTTTGAAAAGCGATCATTTTCCAGCGTGTAGCACATTACGATATGTAGCAGTTCCTCGGTTCTCAATTGTTACCAGTGTTTCGTTGTGTTAGAGAACATGTACGCACATTTTTTCATTTTCTGGCTTCTACTGGATTTCGGCTTCGAAAATTACTACTTCCTCCCCACAGATCGCAACAACGAGCATACAGTTCCTTCTTGTCGATATGGCACCATTATGTCTCAATTCCACGCGTTCGTGGTTATTGGATGTTTGGACATACACTGTAGTTTAAGTGACCAATTTCCTTACAACCTGTTTTCTCCTGCTAGGAACATCCAACGACACCCGAATTCTCTCAGATGCAGAAGACGTAAGAGATATCTTATATTTCCCGCCTGTATAGTGGAAATTCTTTGCCACTCAGCCGGAAACCTGGTACCCGCTGCAGGTGTTTTCCTGTGGAAGTAGAGATATTTACAGGTGTAGAAGAGATAAGCCAAATCAAAATAGCAGTATTGGATGATGGAAAGTTCAAGGACCATTCAGACACTATTAAGTGAAGTGAAACACACTCTAACCCAGTAAAATCTAAAGCAAAACACCACGATGCAATACAGATCACGAACAGTCCAACCGGAAGAGACGACAATGGATGACAATTTCAGCAGTGGCGTGGCTGCTCGAAGCAAAAAATGCGAACCACAACGCAACACGTATTAAGATCGGATTAACCAGAATCTAACTAGGATGATTGTCAATGGCCAATCAAGTTGCGGCGCAAAGGCTGCTCTTTGTATACTATATAAACGCATGCACGAAGAGGGGAACTACCCAACCAGCAGCGCACTGAAGATGTCTCCCCGAATGGTGACGAAACGTTTGCAAATCAATTGCCAAGCTCGGTCAACAGATTAACAGACACCTGATCAATTACCAATCAAGGACCAAAATCAAGATAACACATTTGGGGACAGAATTATTGTGTTCACATGCACATCACAGTTACTGGGTTGTCGTTCGGATAGTCCGGCATCAATCAAGCGTGAACACCTTCGCCTGTCCAGAAGTAAAAATCAGATGCCTCCAGTGTGCGCTAGTGGAGTAGTGTTAACATGCTGGCGTCGCAAATGTCCGCAGTTCAAATCCAAGCACCGCCAAAGATATGCACAGCTGATGAGCTCTGATGAGAGCGAAACTCGATCCCAGTTCTTGTCCCTTTGACTGGACTCACCAGGTTAATTACGTCAGGACAGGATGATAACTGTTCAAACCAGAATGAGGTGAATTAGAACATTACAAATCCCACAACCACCCACAACGAAAAAATGAGTGTGTTTGATTCACACTTTTGCAATAAATTTGTACTACTCCTATGTACTATTGAAGACCATGTCCTACTTCGTAAATAACTCTGCTTCAGCGTTACCATGAGTGCCTACGAACGTGGACATCCTGACCTTAATGATTCGGTATTTTAAAGAACATGGGATATTCAGGCAAACTAGGGGCATCTTCAGGATGATTTCGTGCAATTTATAAGTGCTGCTCAAACGATTTCTATCGCGTCCACCGCTCATTTTGACTGTTGACTTTGGAACTAATCAGACAAGTCTATTACCATCTACCGATTGGAAATAAATAGGTTTAATACTGACGTAGACAAGTACTCGTCGACTTTTTCCAGTTCCATGCCAAACTCGGCTTGGATCTCGTTAAGCAGATTAAGCAAATGTGGATATCCACAAGTAGAGAAATCCTTAAAAAGGGTTCTCTACGGCAACCGAAACGTCGGATTATGACATCTTATTCCACGCGGTGTTCTGACTTTAAACTTTCCGAATTATCAGATCCATTCCTACCCCTTATTTGACAATCTGTGGAGTGCTTTCGTTCTGAAAGCTGGGTTTCCGATAGCTCAGCTATTTCTCCAAAAAACAGTCTGGATGTAAGCAGCGATTAATCCAGTATAGATGTAATGCACTACTCATAATGTTGCTGAAGTATCTTGAGAACATCGTAAACGAGAGGTTCAGCTTGGTCCAAGTTGAATTTCCCGTCAAAATCAAATTGGTATGCAGATGACTGTATAAGCAATTGACTTTGATCCTTCACGTTTCGTTTGATCTTTGATCGCTGGATCAGCATATTGTTTCAAGTAACCCAGCCGAAGCACACATTGCCCATGTCCACTAATCGGTGTGCACCAATCCTGTACAAGCAAACATCAATATTCCACAAGTGATGTGTTAGCCAGGCTAGGATTTTACCGACAACAGAAGAACATTGGGGTGTACTTTTACGTTCGGATGAAAGCAAAGAAAATCCTTGTACCAAAGGCTGAAAATGCTCAGGAACTTCAGAATTGGCGCTAGAACAACTGTGCGTTCACCTGACCCCATTGGAGGGGCTGTGTTTGACTACCAACAAATTGCACACTCTAATCCAGTTTGTTTACACATCCTAAACATAAAAAACATCGTAAAGGTTAGGAAATGGAACTTGTTAACCAAGCATTTGTAATCCGTGAGGCCAGGACAATGGTGTTCGTAATTTCATTTCAGAGTGGAAATCTATGAAACAACGAATTTCTTGAGGTTCATTCAAAATGGCGGCTATTAAAAGGGTATTCTAGTGAATTCGTCAGATTTTTCACTGACGAAACAGCTTTTAAGTACCGTCTAATTTCACTTTCAACTCAAACAACTAACTACTACTGAAAGTAGTTGAGACATTACCGGCGATAAAAATACAGACACTTAGTTGTTTTATTTGCGTTGTCTTGTAGTGACAACCTGAAGTCTAAAATGAAATCAGCCGATTGGAAAATGAAAGAAATAAGTCGAATTTAGTTTATCCTATACATCGTTTCCTAAATCAGTCGGGTATATCCAACTATATTACTTCCCAGTTTCCGGGAGTATAAACTTGCCATCAGATCGCCTAACTAAAGAGCAGTGAGTACCGATCAAACTTGTCACCACCAGGAAAAACGGGACAAACAAGGTATTCGCGATTTCTGTTAAAGGGTTCCGAAATTCAATAGCTATATCCGTAATGTTCAAAAATTTTCCCCATCTATGGCGCCTGTTATTGAAACAGAGTAAAATAATGGACAATGAGGAACCCCTTTTAGAAACACACCTAGGAGTATGACATTTATCAATCGGCTTCATACCTTTAGGTCATTGGGAGCTTGAGCTTGGCTAATGAATTGTTTTAGAAATAAGTTCAGGCACTATTATGGGTTATATGAAAGGAAGCAGGTCAGACAAACGTTGAATGAACAAAGTTCAGGCGGAATCAATCAGTCCCGCTTGCTGTTCAGGCTAGACGTTTGAATCTGTTGCGTTCACGTCCGAAAGAGTTACATGTAAACACTCCGTTTGTCTTGAACTCGACGATTCAACAAGCCTGGTAACCTGACCCAGCCACTTGGTCTGTCGACGGATTTTAGTCGTATTATTGGTTTCTTTTGGATCTCGAAAGACGGTCTATTCGAATTATGTTTTTTAGCCCTGTAAATTTACTGGCAACGGAAATATGCATCGAAAGCTCTCTAACACAAGTAAAAACAGTTGCCAACCATAGAGAATTTCCCAGCTATTCATCTCCACCTATTCAACCTGAGTCAGGTACTAGCAACAGTCAGCAACACCAGCGTGTTCATTCCCCTGGCGTTTGGCGATAGGCATACCTATCCCACCTTAGATTTGTTCCCCTTTCAAGTAAACCCCAGAACCTTCTTGTTGAAAATGGAACGAATTTAACCCCTAATAAGAACAAGTCTTCAATGGAGTTCACAAAAGTCTCCATTAAAACTTTCATCCGACTCCACACAATCTGTCTGTCACATACATATTGTAAAGAAATATTCGTGCATCGTTCCGCAATGATTCGGTTCGGCATTTCAGTTCGCTTCGATTTGGATTTGGCTGCCCGATACCAACACCACGGAGCAGAAAAGGTTGCATATTTTTGTCAAAATAATTTGGAAAATGAGTGAACCGTTAGACGGCTCTCTGTTGCTTATTCAACGTGCATACCGCGGTTTTCTGAAGACAAATCGACTTCCCACTACTAGGATTATCAAAACATATTTGAAACTCACTTTGATACAATAGTTTATGTATGAGGTTACAGAACTCCATTCGCCTGCGTACTGCAGGCTTCACCTTTTCCAGGATGAGGTAGATCGGTCCCCCGGTCAGTATTCATGCGTAGCACGAACTGATATAAGTAAAACTTTGTGGCGCTAAAGATCACTTAAACAAGCTTATCTTGTCCGCTACCACGGATGACATGGCCAACCCCTGAATTATATTTAGAAACCCCCCAACGCATCTAAATCAAATATTCTGCAGAATTGAACTTTGTTTTATGTAGACATATTTGAAGAGAAGATCTGTATAGGCAAAGTTTGAAGTTAGCAAAATCTTCAAGAGGAGCCCGGAGAAATTACAATTGTATCATCTGAAAGAAGCCCAAGAAAGCTGGTGTGACTACTAGTATAGTAAAAGCAACCTGTTTGACCACACCGCTGTACTTTTAAAATAACCGGAATGTCACTTTTGCGGAAAGTATTAGAGATGTCATTTGGTAAAGAGACGGATGAAGACCGTTGGAAGCAATAAAATACAGGGTGTCGACGGTTCTTCACATTCTACGGACATCAATGACATCAAAAAGAAACTCCTGGTTAAAATCGTTGAAAGATGGATAGAGACCACATTAGGTGTTAATGGATTCTAATTTATGGAAACATTGTGCGGGATGACACAAACTGCCGTGCTGGCATTGTGCAACACATAGTCACTAACACTGCCCATAAGAGTTCGCTGCAACGCCCCCAGTCCACGACTGCCCATAACCACTAGTCTCGCGCGATATTTTTCCGCTTTTGACACGATGGATTTTCCAACTTGATCGGCTGTCTCGTACACAAACTGATAATTCAATCCTTTAGTTTGCAGGTCAGTCACATATTGGGATTCCAGGCGTCTCACACATTCTAACTTGGAGTGAATTATTTTTGACCACTCATCATGGGGGATTGTACCAAGGTTGGTGAGCGGGACCGACGGGAGTGAACTTGGCTCCAGGGCATAATACAGTGTGACAGCATCATCCGATCGACTGAGCCACCTCATGTAGTATTTAAATGCATTCTTAGACGGTGGAGAATCGTCTACTGCAATCAGTACCGACCTGGCACTGGAAGACGGAGTTCGACAAAATCCTGTGCAACAGGGTTCCATCATATCCAAAAGGAACGGTGGCTTTTTGGCAAGTTCATTTCGTCAAGCGAAGTATTCTGGTTATCATAGGGCGCATACCATTGACCAATCCAATCAAAATTCAGTAACCACTGTCAAAATATTGGCCAATGGATTGCAGGCAATCTCGTCACCCTGATTGGTTGTTGGGCTAACCGTAGTCCCCTTACATGCAGCAGATCGGTTACGAGTCTCGCTACATTAAATGACGTCGTTGTGGTGGCAAGATGGAATTTTTGGAAAAATACCGATATTCAGGGGTTGTTAGTACAACGAATTCACATCAGCACCAAACCGTTTTCCCATTAAACTTTTACCACCAAGAATAAGAGGTATGTTCTATCTTGAAATGTCGCGGGCAAATGCCAGTTATCAATAACCACAACAATCACAGAAAATGAAACCTTCCCCAAGACGGATAATTCCAAAAAAAACCTCAAAACACCTCTTCATCAGCACTGAACCAGCATGCAATATCTAAAAAGGAGCTCTACCCTTAGAAGAGGTAAGGAAACCCCTTCCAATATGGTGATCGTTCCCAAACGAAAACGCTATACAATGCCCGTTAAAGTCAATTCCTCACAGGAAGGTGCTAAAACGTTTGAGCCCCGGAAATGCGGCAAACATCTTCAACATTCTGTGGACCGGATTAAACCCCTCTGCAGCTTTTGTAGAAGCACACAATAGGTCTAATCGCTTGTTTCTTCAGTCACGTTTCTGTATGAAAGAGAAAATCTGCTAATGAGCACCCTAAACTGACCGCTGCTGTGTACAAACCCTTTTTGATAATATTTCACCCACACTAAAGTAAAGGGACAACGTCTATAACTGACATGACAAGTAGGCTCGACATTCCTTCGGAATTTAGTTTTTGGACACAATTGACCAAACTAGCTGACCAATGTCACATCCATGTTGGTGAACTTAGGTTTTTTCTTCTCTAGTACGGCTGTAGGTATGTCCAGAACGTTCAGCGTTAAACAGCCCATCTACCTCCATTTTGTTCTGCCTTGCTTGTTGTTCAGCAACAAAGCGCATCTGATGTTTCTATTTACTCACAACCCCGTGAATACCGCGTTTCGGCAGTTATTATACGATGACGATCGAACTAGACCACTGTTTTGATTGGAAAATTAATTCAACCCTACCTCAAGGTGCGAAGCACTCATTAGTGCTCTGACGAACCCTGCTTCCTCTGAATTATTGTTCCAAGTGACCCGATCACAGGCGTATCTGTGCTAGTAGGGAAGCCGCGGTTTCATTAGATGCTGCAGATTTATAATGCACTGAAGCGCTTAAGTAAATCAAATTAGACCAAATTAAAGACAGTCACCGTTATAGAACAACACAACCTTATGGAGAATAGCGAATTTGAGTCAAGCTTTGATTCTGATGGTGCTGCAAGACCTCATAAGGATGGCGGACAGATGGGGGGACATGGTCAAAGCCTCACTGCTGCTCGATTCCTCACACTCCACACTACAAGTATCCTCTGATAACTCGGTGAACAGAACCAACGTTTGTTGAAGCTGGGTAAAAAGTTTGCGTCTTGACCACTTTTAATGATGATTACGATTTATTCTTTGAATCGGATAGGCCGTATTTGAGATGCTCGGAACGAGCCTACAATTTGCTTCCAAAATCTACACAATATTTACCGCGTTTTCCAAGAGCGTTAGAGTGTGCTGCGATGTGACTGACGGAAACCTAGAGAATTGTTTTACTCGTGCTGTCAGGATCATTGGCGATTCAACCGGATGTCTCCTTGCTTCCGGAGTGCCTTCGCCCCCTGGCCGCATATGGGGCTGACCAACTCTAGCTGTTCACACTCGTGTCACTTGATCCAGCTCAGATGAGACGGTATGTAGTGTGATTCTGATCGACTGACCGAGCTGCAATGGCATTCTTCGTACTCGAATGACGGCGTTGTTAAAGTTCGCTTCGTTCGTGTACCCGGCCACATACCCAAGGCGAGAGCAGGATCCACGAGTCCATATTGCATAACGCGTGCGCACTGAGGAGATGCGGCCGTGTGCACTGATGTGATGAAAGTTGGCGAGTTTCCGGGATCATTGTAGAAGTGAACTGATGGCTAGTATGCTGTGGAAGCGCGAATGTAGCGAGAGTTTTCGCCAGAGTACGGCAACCAATTTAGACCTCGTTAGTAATATCGAAATTCTAGCTTTGGAGGCATATGCGCGGGAAATTAGATGCGGAATTCGTTCACCTAATCGCCTTTGAATATTTATGTTTTTCTAATGCTATCAGAAAGCGGATTTCGGGTCATCATGCATCACCATCACCGGACCTTGGTCCAGGTATATGTTTTCTCAGAAATGGCTCGCACTAATATCACACCTGTTATTTCTTTATGAGTGACAGTGTGTGAACAGATCCATCTCCGAAACACTTAATTCGCTGACTGACCGTTTTCGCCAAACCGTGGTCTTCTGACAGAGGAACTTCTAGTGTGAAATTTACTCCCACTAATACTGTTACGCATATCGAATTAATGGGAAAGACAAGCGACAACGAATTCTCAAAAGGACCGCTCAGTGACCATAGAATTTTCGACGGACATTTATCTACCGAGAGCTGCTTTCGCTTACGTATGCTTCTGATAGGTCATTTGCGCGCAAGCGAAATTCTTTTGCCCTGTTGTTGTTTACTGATTGCCTTATGGGTGATCGTTCATCAACAAGTCGATACAGATTCCTGGTAAGAAAAATCTTGGAGTGTTTTCGGTCACATCACTCACAATCCCATCCACAAAATTAAATCAATCAAGAAAGGCTATCTCTCCATTATTCTTCGATGTGATGAACTCCTTCTCGCTTGAAACACAGCCGATCAGGCCTGACGTGATACAGCTGGGGATCACACAGAATGTGTTAGCATAGGACTGAAATCTTCACCCAGGAAGCTGGACCGATCACTGCTGACTTCCAACGGCCTCTTTCCAGATTGATCCCAGAAAGGCCTGTTACTAATATTTCCCGCATGAGATGTTGGGGATATCAGTATCCCCAAAACCGCTTACTTGTTGAGTTATTTTCTGAGAATTTGAAATTTGAATTTCAGCTCATTTCCCGCCATTTTGCACACTATTGAAAAAGGCAGCGCTCCTCTAGTATTCACCGGGTGCAATTTGTATGTTATGACAAACTTACCATTCCCCAAGGTCATTCAAAACACGTATATATTCAACGTTGCCACTGCTGCACTTTGCCTTTGGTTGAGACAGTAGAACTCTTCTCTGAGTGTCCCGTCGTCTTCACTGTGCCAGGAGTGGTTGGGCTCTCGGCATAGCTGGGGAATAGTGCACTCGTTCTTAAGTAGCATAGTCGTTGATTGTACTCGCTTAGATCGTAACGAACTTAGCCCAGCATTTCATTCTGTATCACATCAACTGACCACTTCTCGGTGTGGCAAACGGAACAGCATTGCCTATGCTGCTTCGGTCACGCGTAATTTTCTAGTGTATTGTCCGCTTTAATCACGTGTGACAAGCAAGCACGCCCATCTGTGTGTCAATCTGGATGCCCGGTTTTTACCACCGTATATCAGCCACAGAATAAAATGCTCAACGCATCTGAAGAAGACGGATTGCTTCAGTTGGGCATCTGCTTGAACCCTAGCAAACAACTCGGAGAAAGTGCTCTGAGGTTTGGTACAAACTTCCAAATGGGATGACCGGGCGGCAATGAATGGACTACATTAATTCCTCCAAAAACACTCCACACAATTGCTAATTCCTACAGGAAGTGAACGGGCTGTTGTGGTTTGAATTTTCTGGAAACTATAGGGGAAAATACCTTCACACAACTAAGTGTATGAAGGAACAACTACTGCCCAGATTTCAGTAGTTGCAAATCCGACCAGCACATGCGCTCCCTAATACGTCCAACCAAACTCTGGACTGTCACTGACCTTCACCACCCTATTCACCTTTCAGCCCTTCTTGTGGTTGATTAATTTCTACCCTCATTGGTTCCTTTGACTACCGAGTAACAATGAGTATCATTTACTTAGTTGTTCAGTGGCACAGCAAGCTCAGTAAGACTGAATCCGACCAGTAACTGTTGTATTTCCAAGTTGAAATTATCTCCTCTTTCAAAACATACGGTACCAGTTGAACAAAACCCGCTCGATTTTAAACACATGGACTACCTTGGAAGTCAAAAATTTAGTGCTTATTGCAAGAGAAACTTTTGTCGTTAAGTTAGTCTGTGTATTGTGAGTTGGTGGTGTGGTTGCGCGTCACTGGTTTTTGTGCGCTTTATCGGTCGGCCTCCAGTAGACCGAATGTAGTCGCGAAGCTATTCTCCTACTGAACAACACACGCTTGGTAGACCATAGTGATTGTCCCAGATTGGCTTTGACCAATGGTGAACAGTGAGTGCAGCCTAGTAGTGCAACTGACCTGTTCCGTTTCAATGCTCCTGGGAGAATCCTAAGGGATAGCTGAGTATTTACCATCATGCATTGGAACCTGAGGAGTTAAACAAGCAGTTGGTGTGTTTCTTGACGGGCTGATGTGCATTTACTTGATCCGTCACCATTGTACCTAATTACGTTCAAATCTGTCAAAAGTACTACTGTACCACATGTACCCCACTTAGCATCTGCCTGTTCCATCAGATAGTTTTCCTCAGAACATTTGTTGCTAAGTGTACCAGATTGTGAAAGGTCCCAAGCACCCACATGTACCGATAATGTGACCGCGCAGTAAGAATTCTCTGGAACGAAGGTCTTGAAGCATAGTATCGATTTTCGTTGCTCTTGAAAGCCTACAGAATGCCTACAAGTTACTTTTTCGCTGTTATGGTTCTAAATTATCTTTGGGTGCTTTATGGTTGCCACGTAGGGGGTTGCAACGGGTGTTGTGTTCATCAGAATAAGGTGCACACCAGCATCTAATTTTTGTCCGTCAAAACCAATCCCGTTGATTTCTCAACAGGACGAACATGTCAGCTGATCCCAAACAGGGATTACGGTGGCATCCTTATGATACCCAACTTTTCTGACGTAGTTTTCGGATGCTGCATAACGCGAAAAAAATCAAAATCAAGGTTTGGATTGGTGGTAAATGGTTACAGGTTCAACACGTTCGGAATACTTCCTGCATTAAAATCACTGAACAAAGTAGGGTAGTTGGCAACTCGAATGGCTTCCACTATCGTAGAGCTGCCTAAATTGGTAGCAAGACTCGAGGCGAACTGGACGAACCTTATACTTTACGATCAAGTAATCAAACTGGATTTCAATTTCATTTTCGAATGGGGGCTGCTGTAACCCCATCAAATCACAACTAGTGGAAAAAATTCGACACCTAACGACTGCTTCTGTTGTATAAATATGTACAATGAGTATAGCATTAAGGTCCCGTAGATCCTTTCGACTCCAAATACCTGCCAAAGAAGCAGTATCTAAAACAAACAGTTCGACTGTTTTCGAATGACATTTTGTATGAAAAGAGTACGACCAAAGTTGCGTTTTTTAAGTAGTGATATAGAATGAGAACTGTATTAGAACCAGATTCAGACGAGCCTAAAATAATACTGGACGCTCAAGAGTTGATGGCGAAAAAACTGAAGGGAAAAGTTAAAGGCATTTTATTCAAATATAAAATCATGATTGGTAAGTTGAAAGTTACATCACAGTATTATGCGGTAGCAAGGCGTGCATGTGGAGTTGAGCATTTGTGCACTAAACTCTGGTTGCGAGAAGTCGGTTACATGCATCCAGTTGAACAAAAAGATGAAAAGTGGCGCAGTAAGCTGGCTCAATCCCCATCGGTTCAACGGGAACGTGCAATATCAGTGAAGTACGCTTGTAGATCATCGATCGTAAATTCTAGTGAGATTCCGGAATCGGGGTAGCACTCAGCGATAAGGGTGTTGAACTGTTCGCACTGTTCGAAAAACTTGGCTTGAATAGATCTCCAGACAACCTAGATCAAGAGCACAAGGGAGAACTTTTGTCGGTGAACAAGGAATGTGAAACACACGGGCTGCCGTTATTCGTGGTAAAGAGTGATTACTGACTGAAGAGACCATAGAACTCATGAGCGGAACAAAGACTACTGTGTCTGTTTTCTGTAAGTGACTCTCCGGTCAATCACATCACAGATGTAATACCACTCATACATCGCAGGAAGTGATGAAATGAATTTAAGGGTACAATCCAAAAAAGGGGTCAAAAGTAACAGGACTTATGGGTCGCGGAGTCGAGTGAATTGCGTCGATGTCAAACAGGTTTATGGAGTGGAATCATTCGTGGACCAAACGAAGCTCAGATGTAGCACAAGCTTCTATTGGACCCACAGTTGCAGAGTCACATAGATGGATTCCAATAGTCTCTGTGACCAACTAGTTTGAACAGGTTGGGAGACAAATGGTATGTGAATCGGAAGGCGGAACCATTGTTTAACGTGATCCGCCCCATGTTTGACACGACATTCGAGTTGAAGGTCTTCGGAACACGCAGCTCCTCCGAGGTGTGCTCGGGCTTCGATAAGCTCTCTAAAAACAACCTCGACACTGATAACTACTCAGCGGCGAATGGCAACACTTTCCTCATAATTCAAGAAGGGGCATTGGAGGTTTGGACAGTTATACATATCTTGGAAGTTGTACTAGCACTGAGAAGTGGATCCGATGAAGTCAACGTACGAATCACGTTAGCCAGTTCGCGAGTAGAGAAGGCATATTTCTGGGTGTCAAGAGTAGTGTGTTTCAGGCTGCTGTACCGTTGCGAGATATGGACTGTGAGAACAGATGATGTGAGGCATCTTCAGGTTTTTGACCAACGATGCCTCAGAAGCGCTGAGGGTGTCGGATGGCGTCAACGGATTCGTAAAGGGGTAATTCGAAAATGGGTGTTTGGTTGCACACACAGATCGAGGAGAACTTTCAGCACCATCAGCTGCAGTGGCTCGACCATCTACCGTCTACCGGGACGAGTGTTTATCTTCATGGATCCTTTCGAACGGCAGAAACTGTGACGTAGACAATGTGTAACTGAAAACCCATAGATGTTTACAATTCCTCCATACCGGAAGAGCCGTAACTCTGGATTTTGAGAACGGAATGCTTGTTTGATGACTCCAAGCAATTAGGAGTGTTTTTTGGAAACAAACCAGGAAAATTCGCTATCCGGATGTTGACAAATAAGCATGCACAAGTCCGCAACTCAAACACAATTGAATGGAACAAACAAAGCGACCCTGGTGGACCATCCCACGAAAGTCTGATGAGGTGGCACTCTACAGGAGGAGTCGAAACAGCAACCAAATTGGTTGATGGGGGTTACAGACAGGCGCCGAGTCAAGGATAACAGGGCTGTCTTGAGAAATAACTAAAGATTCGACAGTATGATGGAAAGCACATGAAACGGCTCGGCTTTCACCTTGTTGAAAATAGCTATCACTGGAGCTGACGAATAGGTCGAACCATTGAATATTGCAAGACTCGGTGTTTAGCGAAAGAACACAATCGCGAGCAATAAAAAGACTATCATAATCAACCTCATTACATAGGGGAGGAAAAACAGGCACATTTAAGTGACAACAGAGCATATCTACAGGAAAACTTACTTGAAACAAATTCCCCTCTTCGGATAAATGTTTTTCTACCTTTTTGCAAAGGTTTTCAAGTCCACGCTTTACCTGGGAGACGAAAAAAGTTTCCGTTATCTGATTGCAGAAATTAATACTGGAAGAACATTATCTGGCAGTAATTTGTTTCGGGGTCACTGACCGGGATACCAATTATTCGATTCCGCCCCTTCCGTTTCGATGACCACCATCTAGGCATACAAAAACCTTATAGCATGTCAGCCCAACATTAGCATCGAGCTGTATATCAACTGTGCCATAGATGAGAAGACTGAACTTGTTTGTTGTTGTACTCCGAATCTGAAACAACCATACTTGAAAATACCCATACGGAGCCGGGTAAAAATTGAAGGGTGTAAACACTCGAATCGAATGCTAAACGCAAAAGCATTTAGCTAAGCAGTCAGTTGGATAAATTGCCGTGCCGAGAGAACAAGTGAACACACATATATGGACATGTGAGTTGTTGGGGCCAGATACGCAGCCTATGTGTAGGAGATTTAGGTCGGGCAATCACGAGAATGCACCGCGGCGTGACAGCATGTCGTGTGGGACATCCAGTAAGTCAGGAAGATCATGTCCATCAACAAGAAACATAACCAGGTATGAAGACGAGAACCTCCGAAATCTAAATTTAAAACAGCATAATATAGATAGGTGTTAAACTTAGATACGTGTAAGTAGGAATAATTGAGCGGATGTGACTGGAAACGACCTTCTTTGGTATCGTTAAGGAAAGATCTGCTGCCAATCTACCATTTCCGCGAGCAAACAATAAAACCGGTGTCCCTTCCGTTAGGAAGTCCAATGTTGCCGTTTGGATTAAATGCACTTCAGTAAACATCCTATGTACTCAAACACGGACTAAATCATTGCGGTTAAATTCCCAAGGCACGTGTGGAGTTTCAATGTGGCAAGCATGGGAGACTACAACGGTCGAATCCAGCTGACGAGTAGGAAAAAAGAAAACGTCCAGCTGTACTACCCTTTTCGTGCCTAGCTGCCATGCCATCTGAAGGAAGGACGAGGGCTGGGATACTGCCAGGTTGCCCAAGCCTAGACAGAGGAAGTCAAACGGTAGAGGTCGGGTTCGAACAACGGACCTTTCGGTCACTAAATTCGCCCTCCAGCCACTGAGCCATTTTGCTCCGCACATCACTGTCGACGATCAATTTTGTACTCCACTCGTGAGCAGTGGAAGTTAAGACGGGGCACATCCTATATGAAAGTGAGCTAATGCCCGTGGCGGGCAAGTCCCTCAGAGCGTACTTCATGGCGCTCTCCGTCGGGAGTCCTAGTTCTAATAAAATTGGCTGGGCGAATTCCAAATACCGAAACTCACATAGATGATATCACCTATTTGGTCACATTGCACTCAACCCTGGGCACAATCCCCTAAAAAAGTTCCAATGTAAAAGATGAAACTCAGATCATAGTGTGTAGCCTTGGAGAGAGCTCCGATAGTTCTTGTCAGACGGTAACTTTATGAGTCAAGATATCTGAAGTGCCTCCTTCCAACCTGAATACGTTTACACTCCGAGCTAGATTGCACTGACAATATGAACTTGTTGTGACTTTATGAGGCGGACTCCTGTATTGCCAACAGAATGCATGAAAACGTTTAGGCAGTGAAAAGATTGAAGACCTGAATGCAGAACAACTCAGCTAACTGTCAGAATGAGGTTTTAGCGAAAGCGATGAACCATATAAGTGATATGACCAAAGCTGAAGTTACTGCCCGTCAATAACTGTTTAATCCGGTAGCATTCGGTAATAATTTGCACTCGATTTTGAGTTGTTCAGTGCTATCTACTTCGTTAGCTGCTGAGTTATTCAAAAAAAGTCCTTTATGGTATTACGACATGTGACGAGTAAGCGAACTTGTGGGGAGTTGTAAACAATAAGATCGAAGAGCTCAAAGTATTCGAAGGCAAACGAGCGCATCATAAAGAGGAATGCTCATCGACAACACCGCAATTAAGAACAAGGGAGAGTCAATTACCTCGCGCCCAGGATATTCCCGAATCACTTTTTGTAGCTCCTGTTTTGAGAATGCAAACTGATATTGGATGACTTCCGGGCGAACGCCTGCCGCCAAGGCAGCATTAACACCTTCAAAAAATGTCTAAAACATGAGAAAAACAAAAAGATATTATCAAAGAAGAACCTTGGAGTACTTGAAAAAAAGTGTCCCAAAAGTATGAAGCAGGTGAGTGAAGCAAAGCTCTCTAATGCGGCTCATGTAACAATTGACTGGACCCGTGTTGTTATAACGTTGGCTTGTGACACTGTCAGCAGAGTACAGGTTGCACAGAATCCATCACTCCTGATATATTTGAAACAAAAATAACCTCAAACAATGAAGCATCAATGAGGCAACAACATCGTAGGTCATCTATTGCCAAAACTCAGTAGGAACGGACAGGAAGTTAGATTTCATTGCCAGGAAAATCGTGCAGAAATGTGCAACAGCTTAGCAAGTGGCAACACGAATTACTTTCAAACAAGCAAAAGTGACTCACCGCAAGCTTCTCCAGTGGACGACCCATGGAATTTTTGGTGTACTCTTGCAGAGCGCGAGCATAACGACTCTTTGCTTCTTGTCGGTATTCTTCCATGCCAGCTAGTTTCAGTCGCCGGAAAATATCGTTCAACCGGTGGTAGTTCTCTACAATGGGTAGGATAACGGAAGAATCTAGAAAAAATGAATCTTATATTGGGTTGAGATAATATTACATTTCCAAACAGCTTTGACCCCAACTTTTTGCAGAGGGCAAGATTTCACCTGTATGTATCTATCTCGTTTTCACATTGACATGCCTGAATACCGCAGATGGGCCGATTCCCAATGATAAACAGAAATTCCTATATCCATACGCGAAGCTAAAACCATCGTTTCAACAAGAGCTATAAAAGGAATCATGATCATAGTAACAATAGTAAGAATGAAATGACAATGGAGTGTGTATATGTGCCTCTTCCCCAGTGGCAACAAACAACTGGACTGGAATGTCACCTTTATGCCATTAGCGCGCAATATCACTTTGTCATGCTCTAGCACACACGTTGCAAGAAGCCAGGTATCGGTGGCGAGTGTGAATAGGTCAATCAATTTCAACTACTTTGGATGGATGCGGAATTTTTCGGAGCTGCAACCGCAATATTGTCGTGTGAAAAGTCCTCCGGCGGGGCAGAGCAGGGAACTCGCGTTTCACTCTCACCACAACCTATCGGCAGCTGGGTGATTTGATTTGATGGACAAGAATACACTCGACGTTTTAGTTGTGATAATTCAGGCGTTTTTCGGGTTGCGCTGTTGAATCAGCCAGATGACTTCACACTGTGGCTAACGGTTCAAAAGGGAAATGTACAGACGCATATGAAGAGTAGATGTCTGTCTGAACGTTGCACCCAGTATAGGCTGCTGCAGTGGGGCTGCAGCCTCACACAACTCCCGTGTTCCACTTTAATTTTAACAAATTCTCCGCCACGGATTATGCCTATCTTATGTTATGGGACAGATGTGGTGTTGCCGGTAAAGGAACTACGTATACTCAATGCGATAGAGCAAGAGAGTTATACGATAGAACTTGAAACTGATATTGCATCACACGTCCAACTTGCTAGTAACATGACATTTTACGAAAGAACGTGTTACAATGTGCTACTTCGCGTATACGAGTAACTAGAGATAAAGTAAATGCTGTGCCCCTCCCCACGGAAGAGATTGAACTACGCTCTAGCGCATGCGATAAACCGAAGAGTCACAAGAAATTCAAACTCTTCTGAGTCCACGTAAGGAACGATACTATGTAACTCATACAACACAGAAATAGCGTTGAAATTCAGCAAGCCACCTACCCAACTGTACAACTTCCCGCGGAGTTTTGACGCTTTGTGAGGCGATCTGCTCTAGTTGGGTCATCATAGTACGCACTAGTTCACCGTGGGCTCGTTCCAAGTCCACCAGACGAGTGCTACGAGAGAAGACGGATATAGAACGTTCGGCAAACTCGACGTAGTCACGTACGATCTGCAGGACACCACAGCGGCTCCTCTTGCTCGGCTTACTCTCTTTGAACGACTGAATCATCCGTTCCTGATCAAATATAAAAGTTTCAAATGGAATACTGTCTGGAAAACTCTGTTTGGCAAACTAGCGAACTGTGAAAAAGACTTAAAACCGACGGGAAAGCTGAGAATAAGAAAAGACAGAAGGCACCAGACCATTAGGCATCATGAATGAGCTGCTACATACGATGAGGACTATAATTATTCGTCAACGAAGAAAATCAAAGGTTTCTACATCAGTTGCATCTGGAAATTACGGAGGCCTTCAGCCCTAAATGGACAAATAGACAACTCGCCTAAGTATGTTTGGAAACAAATGATGAGAAAGCGCCGTGTTGCAAACGATTTATTTTTCATCATTATACCTATCAACGATGTGGAGTTCCGTACACTACGGTGATAAGGGGCTAACAAGTAACGAACATGGTGGAGAGCTCCCGACTTCGTTTCTCACAGCATAACAGCCAGCCAGATCAACGTTGCGATCGTTCACGATATAGGCATATGTACGTTCCACCCATTCGGACAAAGGCTTGTGATTTTTAGGTAACAGGTAACCTGTAAACGCACTTTAGATTTATGACAAACAAAAGGGCGTCCAACAGAAAAAGTGCAAAATAGTATACGGAAGAACAGATGAACACTAGTGTAACCTGAGCAATTAAAAACTGAGAAGTCAGTTTCAGAAAGTCGATTGAGCCGA
This sequence comes from Opisthorchis viverrini, assembly GCF_000715545.1. Taxonomy (NCBI): domain Eukaryota; kingdom Metazoa; phylum Platyhelminthes; class Trematoda; order Opisthorchiida; family Opisthorchiidae; genus Opisthorchis; species Opisthorchis viverrini. The sequence goes on from NW_008751668.1 coordinate 3,309,846, forward strand.
ATATTGAAAGGAAAATGAGGGTTTCCCCGACGATGAAGAAAAACCAAGTGGTTGATGAAAGGCTGGCCAATAGGTCTCTGAAGTTCGGTCGAACAGGGCAAACAGTGGATTAAAACAAACGAAGTGAACTGAACAAACTGCGGAAAATATGGTCGTTTTTTTTAATTGGGTGCAACTCTAAGCATGCGGTAACTAAGCTCGCTGAAACCGCAAGACGGTTACCGCGGATGTAGTTATAAGTTTTTGCATTTTCCGTGAAAACGCCGAGTTCAACGTTTTCATCGAAAAAACGAAACTCTTGTACATGTAATGTAGTGCATTCGACAAGTTATCTAACGTTATCAGTTCACCAATGAAGCTGTGACAAGATTATTGAAATCGTCCCATTCTAGGACAGGGTTGCTTTAATACAGAGTACATTGGAAAAGGATAAAGAACACTAACTAAACTATTCAGAATGTCTGAATTATCTTGAATCCATAAACCAATATTCAGAGATGGAACTAGACGAAAATACAAGAAGAGGGCTGGTAGTAGTGCGAATTCGACAGCTGCATTTTACACGAGTAAAATCGAATGCCAACTTGGGAACAATAAAAAAACATGAAAATTGAGCTCGGTTAGGCAGACCCTACAAAAATGGTAACCACCAGTCATTACAAAAACCAGTCAGTTTACACATTATAACCCCATATTTACGCATCACCTACATCAACGACCGCCCCCAATACGCATCTGTCTACTCCACCTCCCCAAAACACCAGTGAACAATGCTGTGCCAGCCAGAAACACTGCACGCATAGCACGCGGTCCTTACAGCTGATGATGATGATGTGGTATGGTGGTTTCCCCAAGAGCGGCACCGAAGAAAGAATAGCTCTGATAAGATTGAATTACTAAGTTCCGGTCTCCTCATTTGTCTGCAAGATAAGCACTCCAGTTACGGTAATGGAAATTTCTCTATCAGCTCAACTCAACTGTCGTAACGGGGATGAAACGATCACAGAGAGCGAAAATGAGACTCACAATATGTCTGTTGAACGCCCGTTTGGATGTCATAATCATGCGCACCATGTATTGCGAAGAGAACCAAGTAGGCTCCCGTGAACTGACAGTCTTTTCGGTTGAAGAGGAGGAAGCTTTGATGTCGGACTCCGTATGTCGCGAGAAGGCAACTAACATGGGCATTACCAGAATGGGTAGGATTTGCTCGCACCCGGTGATAAAATTAGCAGTGTCCGACTCGAGGTCGCGGAATAGATTGCTCATTATTGCTGTCAGTGAACCCACATCGTCCAAAGTTTTGTACACAGACTGCAGATAAAGAAAATCAGTTGACGCAGTAAACATTCGTGATAGTGTAGTCGCAGGTAATCAAATGGACAAGGTCCACCGGCCGAATGTGGAGCAGTACATGGTACTTGCAACCGGCAGACTTCTACACTGTTTGCAAGGCGACCATACTTCTACTGTCATCAAATACCTTCTGTTAAGGAAAGCGGTTGGTATGCATCAAAGAACTGGTCGTTGTACGAATAGGGAATTATCCAGATATGGAGCAGTCAATCACTGAAACCCACTGAGTGTACAGTCTGCCGCAGATAAGATAAACCAGAGCATAAATGAAAGATGGGGTGCTGAGAATTTTTTTGCTACATATGACCGGTTTTATCTGGAGCCCATGATGTGTCATTAGAGATCAGCTGGGTTTAGGTAATTTCACGACGGGTTAGTGAACTGTTTGATGTCGTGACAATGAACAGGAATCAATCAGACGAAAATACATTCACATTAAACGGTAAACCGCGGGCGGACGGATCAATAATGCGGGAAACAAGGAAGAGATGAGAAAATACGCTGGTAAAGCTCGTAAAGGTTTAACAAAAATAGGCGTGATTGATGAAACTGCATCAGCAAAGTGACCGTAGAGTGAAATGCCGGCACTTGCTCAGGTTGGAAACGGCGAATGAAAATACGTTTTCAGTAGATGAATGTGAAATTCAGGTTAATGTACATTGTTTTCTAGAAAAACAGCCTCAGCGCATGTACAGGAGTATCTACCTGCCTTCTAGTGGTCCTTGAAAACTGATGATCATGTGACTGCCTCGCTGGTGAGGCAATTTCCAATGATCTTAAATCAGCCTAGTAACAGAAAACGGGTGAAAATGAAGTGACCGAAAATGGGGATAAACATCTTGAGTACATAATCACCCGGTTAAGGGGGCTTTTGCCAACAGCAGTTCGCGTTTGTCATGACACGAACCCGCGGTTCGGTCTCAAACGAACCTGTTTATCACCGACTGGTTTGCTGAACAAGACAATCAGCAAGTGCTTTTTCGTCAACTGCCGTTGTTGTGAGTAGGGAGTTGTTCAAAGATGATATCATATTCCTCATCTTAAGACAGTTTACCAGCATGCATGAAGCTGCACGCAAGAACTCACCGTTCAAGGTCTGAAGATATGCCACATTACTATATGAGGCGGCATGAAACAGAAACTTGTTTACAGAAGTCAAATATCGACAAAAAATTCGTGCGAATTCATCTTACATCGTCATGAATGCATTTAATGTATCATATCGGAGAAGATTGAAACAGACTTCCGTGCGGGGGTGCATTAAATATCTTTATAAAGAAAATTTTGGCGTCAGCATTTACCTCCTGTATGAAATACTCAACGCAAAGTTGCCGTCTACTTCCAAGGAACCAAGAGACTTTCTCAACCCCAATCGACTTCCGCCCTTGATATCTTAAGAGCATACATCCTATTGGCAGCATATTTCTTTCTGCTGCATTGACCAGTTGTTAAAATAGAGTGACATCACTAATACACAGTTCACTAGTTTTATAAACAAGGACTTTGAATGGCCGGATGTGCAAACATACTCCAAAAGCTGATGAGAATCACCGCCCCATCAACCCTCCAACCCTACCGAAAAAATGAAGATAACACATGATTCCTATGAGGTAAATCTCCATACACTTGATGCCTTTGGATACCTTTGTCCAGTTCACTCCTTCGTCTTCAGACAAAAACGCTCCGTTCGCCTGGATGCCTATTAACCCCCAATGGCTGATTGGCTTGTTATAGCTCACGTCGGTTTCAAGATACGACGACCGGATTGCAGTGTTCTTTATCTCTTTCCAGTAAAGAGCAGTTTTATCACCATTTCCAAGTGTGGAAATGCTTTTTTGCAGATAAGCGGTTCCACAGTTGACTGTTGAATGTTTAAACGCGGCATCAACATGAACGGGCCCGTCACCGCATGGTTTGAACTCATTCACCAGTAGTTTTGCAAGGACTACATCTACGTTCACCATGCCGCAATGCGATCAGCCTGTTAGAGGTGGGAACACTTTTTACTGTTGCATGTTCTATGATGCTTGATCATTTAAGATCACGGAACTTTTTNGAAAGAGTGACTGCCAAACGAGAATGAACTGTAATAGCCATATGTTTGAATGGTCCGGAAGATGTAGAGTTAAGTCGGCTCGAAAACACACCGTCAACGTTGTGACATAAACCGTTGAAAATGATAACCAAATTCAACCTATCCCACTCACCGGTGCACTTGTCTTCTGATGCATGTCAAAAAACTGCGTGATAAACTGTTCCTCAGTGTCAACCAACTGGCAAAGTTTGTTCAGCAAATCGTCCACAATCTGAAGAAATCATATGCATTAGGGTTAGGGTGGAAAGATGATAAAAGAACCGTTGAAAAATTATCATAGCACAGCAATCCGTAGCAAAAAAAGTGCCAAATAAGATACTGTATCCCCGACCTCAGCCTCCTATCGACAGAGTGTGATAGCATTAAGGAACTCATTCCTACACAACTTCTAGCTGGGGTTGAATTTTTCAAAATATCAACCTGGGGACGTGTATAATGTAGAACATCATCCTTGGGTCGGAACTACTGTGTTGAGCATCCAAGAGAAATAACTCAACAGTGACGAAGAGCACTCTTCTGTTTTGGCCCTGAAGTACATGCAGGCAAATTTAAGCCTCTCAAGATTTAAACGTTCTGATTTTCAAAAATCAGGCCAAATTTTACAGGGACTCGGGATACCTGATTAGAAGCAGGATGATAGATTGCATTGTTTAGGTATAAGCCGAAGGGATTAGGTGCGTGCGAACAATACTCAACTCACCTCTGTGACTTGATTTAGTACACTGGCTTCCGGGCTCTGAACTAAAACAAGACTGCCGGGATCGGCCACAGCCACCGCTGTCTCCAATGTGCGTTGTGTGTTCCAAGTAGCTAGAATAGGAACAATGGAGAGACATTAGCTGCAGGCAACTGACTTTGACTTAACAGAAGTAAACTGGTGACGGGATCGGTGAACTTAACGCCTCTACAGATGTACGGTTAGACTGGAGGGAATATGCACTAATTAAACAGAGGATTGGGACAAAAACTGCGGGGAAGAGTTCTGCACCAGTGCACAAAAATGCAAATAGTACGCATAAATGTCAGAATTCTATACAATTGAGTGGTGAGAGCTTTACTGATACGACGTGGAAATGGGCGCGCGACTACCTGGGTCAAACTATCAAATGACCTCTTGAAAGCGATGCTACCACAGAGACCTGAAAACCCAGCAAGTTGTACATGTCCAATGACGCTAGGTTATTTTAGGTTTTTGGGTGGTTCTAACCGAGACCTACACTCAACTAGATGCATATATCATTCATCACAAATAGTCGCCTCAACTACAGGAAATCATTTTTACTGACCAATTCTGATATCTTAGAAGTCGGTCCCTTATAATAGAATGCTGTCATTGATATGGTTCATTCGGCTGTAACATTCTTTCAGTACCTAGTTGTAACACCAGAAGGAAGCACGAAAGCTGAGATACTGTCCCAGCCTAGACAGAAACAGTCAAGATGCTGGCGTTGGGTTCGAATCACCGACTGCTCCGTCAGCAAATCGGCGCCTTGACCACCGAGTTGTCTCGAGCTCAAAGAATAAAATGCTGCCGCACAGCCCGACTATGTACCACGAAGCCAGACCACACACAACTTCAATCTACATCATCATCTCTTCCCGTCTCTGGAGCGTAAGGTGCAGCACAGGACTCCATCAAATGCATAATAGTTTGCTCTCACAGTACTCAAACTTCTAGCTGGGGTTGAATTTTTCAAAATATCAACCTGGGGACGAGTGTATAATGTAGAACATCATCCTTGGGCCGGAACTACTGTGTTGAGCATCCAACAGAAATAACTCAACAGTGACGAAGAGCACTCTTCTGTTTTGGCCCTGAAGTACATGCAGGCAAATTTAAGCCTCTCAAGATTTAAACGTTCTGATTTTCAAAAATCAGGCCAAATTTTACAGGGACTCGGGATACCTGATTAGAAGCAGGATGATAGATTGCATTGTTTAGGTATAAGCCGAAGGGATTAGGTGCGTGCGAACAATACTCAACTCACCTCTGTGACTTGATTTAGTACACTGGCTTCCGGGCTCTGAACTAAAACAAGACTGCCGGGATCGGCCACAGCCACCGCTGTCTCCAATGTGCGTTGTGTGTTCCAAGTAGCTAGAATAGGAACAATGGAGAGACATTAGCTGCAGGCAACTGACTTTGACTTAACAGAAGTAAACTGGTGACGGGATCGGTGAACTTAACGCCTCTACAGATGTACGGTTAGACTGGAGGGAATATGCACTAATTAAACAGAGGATTGGGACAAAAACTGCGGGGAAGAGTTCTGCACCAGTGCACAAAAATGCAAATAGTACGCATAAATGTCAGAATTCTATACAATTGAGTGGTGAGAGCTTTACTGATACGACGTGGAAATGGGCGCGCGACTACCTGGGTCAAACTATCAAATGACCTCTTGAAAGCGATGCTACCACAGAGACCTGAAAACCCAGCAAGTTGTACATGTCCAATGACGCTAGGTTATTTTAGGTTTTTGGGTGGTTCTAACCGAGACCTACACTCAACTAGATGCATATATCATTCATCACAAATAGTCGCCTCAACTACAGGAAATCATTTTTACTGACCAATTCTGATATCTTAGAAGTCGGTCCCTTATAATAGAATGCTGTCATTGATATGGTTCATTCGGCTGTAACACCAGAAGGAAGCACGAAAGCTGAGATACTGTCCCAGCCTAGACAGAAACAGTCAAGATGTTGGCGTTGGGTTCGAATCACCGACTGCTCCGTCAGCAAATCGGCGCCTTGACCACCGAGTTGTCTCGAGCTCAAAGAATAAAATGCTGCCGCACAGCCCGACTATGTACCACGAAGCCAGACCACACACAACTTCAATCTACATCATCATCTCTTCCCGTCTCTGGAGCGTAAGGTGCAGCACAGGACTCCATCAAATGCATAATAGTTTGCTCTCACAGTACTCAACAGAGGACTTCAATACAAACCGGATGTTGTCGCTGACAAAACTAGCAGGATCAGAGACACGTACAGGATATGGAACTGCCACCTCCATTCGCTAGAAGAAGTGGGTGAATGGACCGGCGAACAAACCGAAATTAAACAAACGAGTGAAACCGACTGATACACTGCAGCATAATAGAACCTGCCACAGTAGAAACGATGTTCCAAACTCAGACCAGCTGACTGCGTTGTGGCACGATAAATGTAGGTACAGTCCTTGCAAACTCACTAAATAACTTCAAACCATGCGGCAACTAACCCGTGTTGATTTTGTGGTTGGAAGTATAGCAACCAATCGTGGAACTGTTTGCGTACAAAGCTAGGTCTTGAAAGTTGCACTGCCGATGTCGGTGGGACCGATATCGGCTGGGTGTTGAGAACCAATGAGACAAATTCGGATTACTGTCTACGATAACTGCCTACCCTGGAGTATTGAAGGATCCCAGTGTAGAGTAAACTTTCGTCAATTGATAATGGTGATCTGATCAGGGGATTGAGCCAATTTTGTCAATGAGATCAACTGGGGACATAAAACATTAACAGATAAGGAGTGAGAAGAGGATTAAAAGAAGAAAGCCTCCTTGTAGGAAGTTTGAGGAGAGCTCGATGCTCTTGAGTGCATGATCACTGCACATGATGAAACCAGTTGTGAGACTCATACGAGAACACTGTACAATATTGTGTTTTTGAGAAGACTGACCGACAGATCAACTGTTTATTACGCCTAGTCAAATTGGTTTAAGTATGGAAGGGATTTCCATCTACGTAGCACCCACAAGTGAAACTTCTGATCAGTGGATCGCGCATTTGTCATCAGGTCCTGCTGGTGACGGGTTGGAACACGCCTCTTCCGTGGATGTCCGTGGGGGTGTTACTTGCCTCGGGATAGTCCGAACAAAGGATTTACCGTTCACCGCTTTTGTGATGGTCCATTCACGAGACTCTAACCCTATCGTATTGTTACTAGTTCGCAATTTTAAAGGTCAGACGCTGTTAATTTATCGTACTACAGGTAACCTCAAAAGAATAGGTCCACATGGACAGTTTGTGGTCAATGCAACACAACTGACGAATTATCCAAGTAGCAATGGGGAACATAAAGCACCTCAGGGGACAACCCAATTGATGCAATGACGACCAATTAACATTGGAATCATTTAAAGTGGATGACTTCAAAGTTTGTTGCTTTTGAGACCATACCATGGAGGCATTTTTCTCACAGAGTGCACAAAAAAGTATCTAGGTTAATCAACAAAAGAAAACTTACTGGTCTTCTGTGGTCTGACCACTGCAGAGATCGACTGGATTCCGCGATGGAACAGATCCAAGGTCTGATGCCGGAAAAACTGGTACATTTGCTTCGCGTATTCCTGATAATTTTGCAATTTAAACACAATGTCGAGTGAGAAATCAATCACTGAGGGGTACGGAAGCCGTCAATGCGAGAGAAATGTCCGAACCATTCCCAAACACAGTGTGTCTGACGGACGACAGTGCCGTCAATGCGAGAGAAATGTCCGAACCAAACACAGTGTGTCTGACGGACGACAGCTAATACGATAAGTATATAGTATCACAAGGCGTTAAGCTGTGTTCTGATTTTCAAAACACAATCAAGGTTGGAAGTGAGCGTTTTGGGAAGCGAGTGGCGCTATCTTTCGCATCACATTGAGTTGCCTGGAGCAGGCTTGATATGACGTAACCTCGTTTGAGGAAGTACAATTCGTGGGGAAGGTTTCCAATGGAAACGTTAAGTGCTTCGTGGTAAATAGCAATGACAAATAGTCGGCCTAAATCCAGTGGCCCGAGCCTTCACAAACCTCAAGGTTAGTAGAATTCTCTCCTGTCACTGTACACTGTATACTTCGACGAGTATTTTCCTGGATATCTCTTAATTAGCTACCACGTAACTGACGTCAGTATGAGTTCGATAAGAGTACGCGCAACGAAGGTCATTTGGGGATGGTAGGAAGCAACAGGCCTGCTGTACCGGAAATCGTACTAGGACAAGTGATATCATAGGCAAGAAACCTGAGATTCTTACCCTATTTGACGGGACTACAACCAAATACGATTATGTGCAGAAAAAGCATCACTCAATGGAACCTCACACCAGTATTCGGTTAACCATTCTTGTAGGCTTGGGTAGCATGACCGTATTTCGTCCTTCTTACTTTCTCCGGATGGCAAAGCAACCATAAAGCCGAAAAGATATCACAGATGGACTATTATCTTATCAGTATACATTATACATGGTATGCTACAGTTGCTTTACACTGAAGAGACCTAATTGTAAAAGATAACCTTGGGTTAGTCTCTCAAAGCCTCAAACGAATCCTTGGCCCACCTCTGAGCGCTATATATTGATCGGAATTATTCCCACAACAAACCGAAAAGTCGCTTACTCTCCTTGTCTTACTCGGGACCAAGCGTCTGTGTAAAAGGATCCAGTTCCAGCTCCACAAAAACCGAACACATACCTTCGATAATCGTATTATTAGTGCATTCACATTCATTCATATATGGGACATTGGTATGATATACACCGCTGGTCTTTATGGGGAAACCCCGCAAAATGAAACACGCTGGCCCAAGAGATTATTTGGGCCGGTGCGAGCTCCTCTCAAAAAAAACCTTGGAATCCCAACTCACTCAAACATTATTGGAGGAAGCAATGTAATGGAAGTGGTCTATGCTGTTGATCCAGATTTACTGGTAAATTGCTCCAGAAGAAGTGAATCATCTTAATGACCCCACACAAACGCTGGTTGAAAAATGTAGTAGTAGCCTGGTGCAACATAACTATCATTAGTCATCCCCCGAAGTGCTGCCCAAGAAAACAAAGTACTGAATTGGTAGTCCCACAGAATGCTCTCATTATCCTATTCGTTCCGCTCTGATTTGGAGCCGTTGGCATCTTATGGCCATCGACACTCATAGGAGCCTTTGATAAAGATCCTTTAAGCAGAATAATACTTTATCTGACATTTCACCGCTGCGCCAGGGTTATCATCATAGTCGCTTAGTGATTAGCACTTATTGGATTCGGTTGGACTGTTTACGTTTGAAAAGTATGCACCCTTGGTATAGTGAACCAGATGTGTATCGAAATCCTAAAATACCTTTGATAGTCACCCTTCGCTGATTCGTCCTCAAGAGAGAGCAGCTTTGGTCACCCCCTTGAGGTGTATTCTTTAGAGGAGAATCGTACAGTATCTACCATGATTCTATGGAAAAAAACGTGCAACTGTAGGGGGGTTGGACTGTTGCTGTGCTCGTTCGTCAAACATAACCACTATTGAATGCACATCTGCTAATTTTTCATTCGCCAAATAGGACGAACGGCCGTGCTGAATCACTTATACTTAGCGTGTTTAGTGCTGAAAGAATTGCCACGCAGACACCACCCTACTGGGATGTGACCGGAGTGCCCGACGGTGCACCAACAGCGTCAGTTTTAAGCTGTCCAACCTTTATGGGGTGCGATTTTCGATCATATATATATATATATATATATATATATATATATATACAAAACCGTCTGTGAACTGTAGAAAACACACCTATGTTAACTGATCGATCCCAAATAGCTACGACATGGGTTACTTTTGGTAATGCTGAATTTTGGGTGGGTGACGATCAGTCCGATCATGCGTGCTTCATCCGTTTAGTCTTTCATACCTTTACGTACTTGTGTCAAAATTCAACGGCTGAATAGCCTGTCTCACGTTAAAATCAATAAAAGATTTACCATTTACTTCCCTCCATTTGAATACACTGCTGTCAAACTGAGGGTACTTGTCTCCAGTAACAGCACAACACTGTTCTAGTTAACGTGGTCAACAAAGCGGCGAGTATGAACAAAGGCACCCGCCTACAGAAGCAGGGTAT
>NW_008751668.1:3323510-3331221 GCF_000715545.1 Opisthorchis viverrini
AATAAAGTGCCTCCTCATTAGAACACGTTACAACGTACTCGCTTGAGTTCTGTGTAGATATCCTTTCTATTGGTCTGCAACCAAACTCCAACCAGTGGCGCCAATTGGATCAATTCCTCACGTTGAGCCTTGTATAATTCCGTGGCGTTACGAATTGCGGTTGATGCGGTTAAGGTGGCCCGAGAACCACCTGCTTGACTTGCGCTATCTGGTGCCTCCGCAGTTGCCACTCCCACGGAACCAACGTTTACAACAAAATTAAGTTGTCGCGAGAAAGCAATGACTGAGTTGTTCACTTTTTTGGCCAGCTCTGTCGCAAATGAATCCCGCAAGCGCTTCAATTCGACAGCCTGCTCGCCAACAGCTTGCAGATGCTCCTCGCCTATCCAATTAAAACGCAAGGTAAGAAGAAATTAGGTATAGTGAAGTAAGGTGGTAAGAGACGGGAATCATAACACTCAGTAGAAAGAAAATACGGTTAAAGGAAGCTAACTGTCTTAGGAAGAAAAATTAATGCCTAGAGAGCTGCACTCCCTGGAGAACTAGCGCAGGCTGTCTTATGAATTCATTCAATCAGGCGGAGATCGAGCTAACAAAAGCCTGTACAGAAAGCAACCAGAAAGCAACAAGTGTATTGCGCTTCCAGAAAAGAATACCCTTCAAGCAGATGGACCAAAATTATGGAAAACAAATTACCTGGAGTAGGCTTCGCATGCAACAAACCATTCAGATACTGGGCCGCTTCGGTGCATCGAATGACATCCGCCGGTTGATCGAGTTTCACCTCGAGTAATGCATGTACATACTTTGGGTCCAGTGTCAAACGAGTGACCAACTGCTCCAACAGATTCAACAAGGCCCCACGATTGTCTACAGTCACTTGACTGAGCTGATCACGGTCATGCAGGGTGGACATAGCCTCTTCGACATCCTAAAGTGAGAAAAACAACGGAAGCCTGCGACAGGAAGTCTGAAATCTACACCGGAAAAGAGTATAAAAACAATGGACATTTTCTAGCTCACAAATTAGGGAGATTTGAGACAATACGAACTTCAAAGACGTGATTGGCTACTAGGTTCCGGAAAAAGGCGTAATCCAATCACCACAGGCTTTGAGAGAGAATACCTTCGGAAATCAGCGCAGCCTAACTGCGTATTGACGGAAAGCTGCCCAACTGAATAAAGGCGTATTGTGAATCGGGTGACAAAGACATTGTAGCAGTTCTAGTGATTCCGAAACGGTCGTGTTCAACCGTTGCAGTACCTTAGCCAGGAATTTTGAACGTTACTATGGGAAAACAATGGCCGAAATTTGGAGTAATCAACCATTAGATTGATGGCCATCTGTCTGTCTCCTTGAAATCTGCGCGACATATTTAATGATTTCATCCTCGTTTGTGTTCGCTGTGTATACTGACAAGCCAGAATTATCTGTTTTCGGCTGCTCACTGACACCGCAAGATGCATCTCGTCTAATTTGGTGCTTATCGGTGGATTCCACACAGGCAAATGTTGGTAATACGTTGCGAAAATAACCAATCGCCTCTGTTCTTGCCGCGTCCCACGGCCATACAAGTCACATGTGTAAGAGACCCAAGACGTTCACCCACTATAAGGCTTTAAGGAAGTTCTAACTGCAGTGCTGTTTCCGAAGAGTATTCCTTCTGAGATTTAGAAGTATCATTCCATTCTCGAAACTACGGCTTTAGCTGCCCGGCTAGAGTGACGATGAGTAGCCATCTGAAAATCGTGGATTAGGACAACAATTACGCATCAATACCAGCGAATCAACAAGCAGGAAGCACGTTAGAGGAAGACTTTCGCTATTGCAACAGGAACCATCCAACCCACAGAACTTAGATTACGGGATGCACACACGTGCACGATGATGTGGTGAATAATGTTTTTGTTTGATGATACATCGCACTTGAAGTGCATATTCCATGCACAGAGAGCTGAATTGAGATACTATCGCAACCAGCACTACAAGAAAAGATGCGACTTTCTTTGAGTATATTGAGTGAGCACTTGCCAGAAAAAAGGACAGGTTTTATTGTGCTTCAGAACACCCTTTGACATACTGCGTGGCCAATGGTAGAACACGCCTTGCAAAAATCGAAAAGAAACCACACCATTCTGCAGGAAAGGAGAGCAAGCGGCAACTTATAGAAAACTACAACCCAGCGAGAAAAAGTGGGGTTAACAAAGTCCTGCGTCGTTCATTATTCCCTCCCTTGATTTTTTATCTCATGTAAAAGGTTCAAATATAAGTTTCGTCAAATTCACTCAAAAAGGGGACTGGCGACAAAGAAGATAAAGTGATGGTGTGTTACTCACCCTGTACTGTGACAATATATGGTTTTAGTCCTAGCAAATCAGTGGGTGCTCACCCAAGCTGTATGGAGAAATGCCGTAAAGCCAAGGTCCAGAGTGTGCCCTCCCCTCAAGAGAGTGCGATTCTCAAAAGAGTGTGACTTGTGCTGATTCCGAGGGTGTGCGTTCTTCGGAAGGAGCCGTGTATCTCCTGTTTGCTGGCGAGTTAGCAATTTGTGCCACACCGGATAAAAACGATAAGGAAGGTCGATCTGACTAAAGTACGACCGCCTGGATGCAAAATCTTTCACAGTATATACATATACATATGTATTCATATCTGGGTTTGAAATTTTGCTTGTTCAGAATGTTGTGCATCAGAACTTGAGCCTGTCATACTGACGAAGTTGTTGCCAAGAGGTCTCCGGTTGCCAGGTCTCCGTCTCACTTCACTTTACTTTTGACTGTAATGCGGCTGAATTCAATATATGCACTATCAAGGTCATTTCAGTTTATTCCGATTTAAATACACCGCCTTACACCCATGTTCCTATGACTGTTTACAGGATTGTGACAAGGGAAGCGTTACGTCAAAGTTGGTCCTTATCCCAAGATGTCAAAATGATGCTAACGGAATACAGATAGTAGAGAAGGGAATTCCGTCTGCTCACTTGAAGTTAAGGAACTGGTGGCAGACTCTAAATTTGTGGCCAATAAACAACGTAAAACTGGGTCGCCATTATTAGCATTAAATCAGGTAACGAGCAACACTTTTACTTCACGCGACTGGCCCTCGGAAACCGCTTGTTAACGAGATAATCAGGGAGCGAAATGGCTACCTGATAAGCAGTCAAGCAGAATGTTTGGACCGCTGGGCACAGTACTTCGAGCAGCAATTCAGCTGGCCACCTGATGCCTCCAATCCGGAAGCCTGGCCTCCAACAGAAAGGTGGACCATGCATATGGAGCCGCCTTCAGCCTCAGAAGTGTCCGAGAGTATTTCCCTACTCAAGTGTCATCGTACTGCTGTTCTTGACTACCTTCTACCTGCCCTGTTCAAGGGTGGCGGTGTACTTCTAGGCCAGTGCCTGTCGAGCCTATTTGGGTCTATCTGGGAAAAAGAGACCGTCCCAGACAGCTGAGATAAATCGATAGTAGTGCTCATTTTCAAAAAGAGTACTCGAAGTGAATCTAGTAACCACGGAGGCGTTAGTTTGACTGCTGTTGTGACAAGGTTTCTGGCGTCGCTGATTCTTCGACGTCCTACAGTGGCACACGAACCCTTGGCTCGTGAGAACCAAGCGGGATCGCGACTGGGTAGAGGTTGCGTTGACCACATCCTCACAATCCGTCAGGTGTTAGAGCAACGCCACATATACAGACGACCCAAAATCCTGGTAATCCTTGATTTCAAGGGTGCGTTCGATTCTGTCGATCGGTCAGTGCTGTTGACTACACTTGCTCAACAGAGTATGCCCCAGAAGCTTGTGAACATAATCCCATCCCTATATTCGCATACTTCTGGTCGGGTGAGTGTATGGTGAGCTCTCTAAAACATTCCCTACAAAAAGTGGTGTCTGACAATCCGACAAGGATGTTCACTCTCTCCATTCCCGTTCAATTTCATCATTAATGAAATAATGAGACGAACGCTGTAAGGTCTTTAAGACCCCGGTGTTCAAATTATAGCTTGTGGGAATCTTGCCGATCTGCAGTATGCAGATGACATTGCCCTCATCTTTGAAGACCAAAGCGAGGATCAAGCCCTGTTGATTAGACTGACGAACATCATACCATCTTTTGACATTCGCCTTGCACCTTCAAAGTGCAAGGCTATGCTTCAGAACGTGCCAGCTGCGAACATATCCCCTACAATTCAAGGAGAATTACTGGAGATTGTGGAAGATTTTACGTACCTTGGTAGTTGTATTAGCTCTGACGGAAATGTGTCTGATTAAGTCAGTGCGAGAACCTCAAAGGCACGAATCACGTTTGCTAATTTGCATCCTTTGTGGCGCCAAAAAGGCATATCACTAGATCCAAAGGTCGTGTGTATGAATTAGAAAACGGGTATCTGGTTGTGCTGCAGGCACCTCAATCCGGGAAAACATCCACCATCATCGACTACGGTGGCTCGGTCATGTGCTACGCATGCCAAAACACCGTCTACCAAGACGAGTGTTGTTCTCCGTGCCTCCTTCGGGATGGCGCAAACCGCGAGGTGGACAGCACATGACTTGGTTAAAAGGCGTGAAAGAGATCACGAAGAGTTTGGGTGTTGTTGGTGTTGTACGCCTTCCAAGATGGAGTCCAACCCATTTGTGCTTGGCTGGAGACATTGCAAGAAATGGCAGCTAATCAACGTTAGCGGTGTTCGTGCTGTAAGTTTCCAGATTGTCTGATTGAGCGCTTGGAGGTGTAGGCACCTCAGAACACTTGACACAGACCAGCACTAAATCCCCTTCCACTCCCTCTCTTCTTTTTCACTCTAGGGTTTTAAATATAATTAGACGAACCTTATGGTTGTACGGCAGTGAAGCATCAGTGTCCACACTGATGTAGCTGTCTTTGATGATGATCACTCCTACTGCAGTCTGATTGAGTTCGTACCTGCATCATTTTGCTTTTGTGACTATTTGAGTTCAGAATAGAAAGTCGGGAATTTCGGTCCTCGATATGCTCTGCTCAAAGTAGCAGAGACCGTCATCCGTGGGCTGAAGAAACTAAGAGAACCAGGTGCCGAAAATGACGAACGTTGTAACGAAATGGACGTAACTGCAACCTAAGTTAGTGAGCTCGAGATAGCTCAGTGACTAAGTTACGAAATTACTGACTGGAAGGTCCGAGGTTCAAACTCAACCCCAGAATCTCGACTGATTCTGTCTAGGCTATGATAGGTTGACAGTATAACAGATTTCGTTCTCACTTCGGAGTGGCATGACAGCCAGGCACCCAAAAGGGTATGGTATTCTTTAAATGAATGTCCCGCACAAAGTCCAATACTTAAGACATAGAAGTATACTTTTTTTATAAAACAATTATTTTAAGAATACCTTTTAAGAATATCATTAACGAGAGGTTCATCGGAGATCTAGTCGAATCCCTCGTTAACACTAGCTCGCCTTGCAAATGCGTATTTTACCAATGACGTACAGTTTGGCGTTTAAGTGAAACATAAGGCTGACGGAAACTCATGGATTACGCCTAGTTGATGAACCCGACGGGGGAAACCGGTAGTGTGGTGTCGAATAGACCTCAGCAACAACTTTTATGACCCAGTACACAATACCCGGTACTAGCATAAGTTTCACATTTCAAAAAATCTTTCAAAGTTGGCGAACTTAATTTGTTCCTATCCAGCTTGCGGTTGGTTGTCTCCTTAAAAAAGAGACCACCGACCATCCTTATTCGCTTCGCCGATCCGTGAGCCTGACCAAGATTCAACCTTCCCGTTCAGATATCCATAAAAATGAGTGCCCAAAGGGTCTAATAGAGAACAACGGACTGGCATTGCTAGTGGAGACAATGCACTCCATGTGGGGCGAGATGGTTCAGTGGTTGGAGCATGGATTTACTGACCGGAAGGTCCATGGTTCGAACCCAAACTCTGCCTCTCGACTTCCCCTGTCTAGGCTTGGGCAACCTGGCAGTATTCCAGCCCTCTGACTTCCTGCTTCCTTCTGCACTCCATGTGCTGATCTCACGTTCCCATTAATTCACATTTTGTTGTTCAAAAATATGCTTGTACTGAATACGTAGAGAAGGCGGCGACTATAACCAATATGACAGATCCTCAGTACTGACCGTGCTCATAAGGGCCGGATGCCACCAGCTAGCGCTCTTAAGTGGATTTCAAGTCACAAGATTGTTTAAAACGGCACTTTTGTTCTACAGTCTAACTAGCATGCATCCAGTGAACTACAATGCCCCTCGGGGCCAAATAAGTCAGGTCAAAGTGAGAACAACTTACTGCCAGAAACTGATGGTAGTCAGCCATCCGTTGCACCATCTGGTCCGCCTGCTCGATAGCAACATCCAGTGTTGACATGAGCTTCATCACCTGAGCCTCGGAAGCCATAATTGTGTGTATGTTTGTCTAAGGTAGAGAAAGACATTCACCGTTAAAGAAGTTAAATTATCCTAAACTTTAGGGGCGTAAAGGTAAAAGTTACGCAACGGATTTCTAGTAAGCGGTCAGTTGAACTACAACAGGAGTAACGATGGAAACGAAAGAATGGAGTTCAGTTTAGTTCAGTGCGCTTTGATGGCAACCCTCCTCCCGATCAACACCAATAGTAAACTTACTGATTAAACCGATTTCATAAGAATGCGAAGTGTCTAACAAGTGAACTGACACGAACTGGATGTTCTAAAGAGTCCGAAACTTTCACTGTTTTGGTGAGCTGACAAAAAACTATAAACTGTTTTAACTAACTATAGCATCCTCAAACAGCAACAGCCATACAACGTCATCTGAAGGCATCGTCATATTCAGTTGTAGGCTTACAACAGATACGTGATTTCGGTTACTGACGGACACCTGGATGACGCAGAGATGAAACGTTACGGGTCCCAAGATAGTATTATGCTCCTGAATACAGTAGGTACATATGTTGAAAATCTACACAATGAAAAACGGTAGCATCAGGATATAGACTTTCCTTCTCCTCATACGTATTACGAAGGTGATGACTCATGATTTGACAACTGGGAGAGTGGTAACTCAATTATATCTCACGAAAAGTGCTTATCAGGGTCACTGGAAGCAGCCTCCAATGATAATGGGTGCTTTATAAGCCTCCCAATGCAACAGAATGATAGGATCGCCAAATGCTGCTGAGAAAACCTAGCTACCACCTCCACGAAATTGAATCGCACAGTTAGTTGTTCGGCTTTGCAACAGCGTCATCCAACAGGTTGCTTTTATGTGAGCAGGCTACACCCCAATAATGACAGTAAATACAAAGGACTGTTACCAAAGTGATTCGAAAAATTTGTCTGTCTATGGATTAGACATCATCTCAAACACAGTGAGAATGCAGTTTAAACTGGTTGTCCGATGGGTGCTTCACATGTTATCTATCAGTTAACTGATAGCATATATCAGCATCTCCTATGAGCGGAACAGCTAAGCTCTACCAAGAAGTTCGTTATTAGTCAGATAGCACTTTTGACAAATTCAATGACGGCAAGGGCTCTGGAGCCATCGGTTACGCAGAATGTCATGGAAAAAGTCAACTATGCGAACTCCCTAGACCGTAACAATACGGACTGCTTGGGTTCAGTGAGTCCACGGGAATAAAATAAACGGAAAATATGGATTTAAAGCTCACATTCATGCTGAACTTGATTCACCCGTTCCTACACTTCTGTTTCTTGTTTGTTCCTTTTGTTTTCC
>NW_008751668.1:3331688-3342311 GCF_000715545.1 Opisthorchis viverrini
TCAGAAGCGTGGCTGGTTTCGGATGGCGTCAGCGTATCAGCAACGAGGCGATTAGAAAACGGGTATCTGGTTGTGCTGCAGGCACCTCAATCCGGGAAAACATCCACCATCATCGACTACGGTGGCTCGGTCATGTGCTACGCATGCCAAAACACCGTCTACCAAGACGAGTGTTGTTCTCCGTGCCTCCTTCGGGATGGCGCAAACCGCGAGGTGGACAGCACATGACTTGGTTAAAAGGCGTGAAAGAGATCACGAAGAGTTTGGGTGTTGTTGGTGTTGTACGCCTTCCAAGATGGAGTCCAACCCATTTGTGCTTGGCTGGAGACATTGCAAGAAATGGCAGCTAATCAACGTTAGCGGTGTTCGTGCTGTAAGTTTCCAGATTGTCTGATTGAGCGCTTGGAGGTGTAGGCACCTCAGAACACTTGACACAGACCAGCACTAAATCCCCTTCCACTCCCTCTCTTCTTTTTCACTCTAGGGTTTTAAATATAATTAGACGAACCTTATGGTTGTACGGCAGTGAAGCATCAGTGTCCACACTGATGTAGCTGTCTTTGATGATGATCACTCCTACTGCAGTCTGATTGAGTTCGTACCTGCATCATTTTGCTTTTGTGACTATTTGAGTTCAGAATAGAAAGTCGGGAATTTCGGTCCTCGATATGCTCTGCTCAAAGTAGCAGAGACCGTCATCCGTGGGCTGAAGAAACTAAGAGAACCAGGTGCCGAAAATGACGAACGTTGTAACGAAATGGACGTAACTGCAACCTAAGTTAGTGAGCTCGAGATAGCTCAGTGACTAAGTTACGAAATTACTGACTGGAAGGTCCGAGGTTCAAACTCAACCCCAGAATCTCGACTGATTCTGTCTAGGCTATGATAGGTTGACAGTATAACAGATTTCGTTCTCACTTCGGAGTGGCATGACAGCCAGGCACCCAAAAGGGTATGGTATTCTTTAAATGAATGTCCCGCACAAAGTCCAATACTTAAGACATAGAAGTATACTTTTTTTATAAAACAATTATTTTAAGAATACCTTTTAAGAATATCATGAGAGGGAGGTTCATCGGAGATCTAGTCGAATCCCTCGTTAACACTAGCTCGCCTTGCAAATGCGTATTTTACCAATGACGTACAGGCGTTTAAGTCGCCTTGCAAATGCGTATTTTACCAATGACGTACAGTTTGGCGTTTAAGTGAAACATAAGGCTGACGGAAACTCATGGATTACGCCTAGTTGATGAACCCGACGGGGGAAACCGGTAGTGTGGTGTCGAATAGACCTCAGCAACAACTTTTATGACCCAGTACACAATACCCGGTACTAGCATAAGTTTCACATTTCAAAAAATCTTTCAAAGTTGGCGAACTTAATTTGTTCCTATCCAGCTTGCGGTTGGTTGTCTCCTTAAAAAAGAGACCACCGACCATCCTTATTCGCTTCGCCGATCCGTGAGCCTGACCAAGATTCAACCTTCCCGTTCAGATATCCATAAAAATGAGTGCCCAAAGGGTCTAATAGAGAACAACGGACTGGCATTGCTAGTGGAGACAATGCACTCCATGTGGGGCGAGATGGTTCAGTGGTTGGACATGGATTTAGACTGGCATTGCTAGTGGAGACAATGCACTCCATGTGGGGCGAGATGGTTCAGTGGTTGGAGCATGGATTTACTGACCGGAAGGTCCATGGTTCGAACCCAAACTCTGCCTCTCGACTTCCCCTGTCTAGGCTTGGGCAACCTGGCAGTATTCCAGCCCTCTGACTTCCTGCTTCCTTCTGCACTCCATGTGCTGATCTCACGTTCCCATTAATTCACATTTTGTTGTTCAAAAATATGCTTGTACTGAATACGTAGAGAAGGCGGCGACTATAACCAATATGACAGATCCTCAGTACTGACCGTGCTCATAAGGGCCGGATGCCACCAGCTAGCGCTCTTAAGTGGATTTCAAGTCACAAGATTGTTTAAAACGGCACTTTTGTTCTACAGTCTAACTAGCATGCATCCAGTGAACTACAATGCCCCTCGGGGCCAAATAAGTCAGGTCAAAGTGAGAACAACTTACTGCCAGAAACTGATGGTAGTCAGCCATCCGTTGCACCATCTGGTCCGCCTGCTCGATAGCAACATCCAGTGTTGACATGAGCTTCATCACCTGAGCCTCGGAAGCCATAATTGTGTGTATGTTTGTCTAAGGTAGAGAAAGACATTCACCGTTAAAGAAGTTAAATTATCCTAAACTTTAGGGGCGTAAAGGTAAAAGTTACGCAACGGATTTCTAGTAAGCGGTCAGTTGAACTACAACAGGAGTAACGATGGAAACGAAAGAATGGAGTTCAGTTTAGTTCAGTGCGCTTTGATGGCAACCCTCCTCCCGATCAACACCAATAGTAAACTTACTGATTAAACCGATTTCATAAGAATGCGAAGTGTCTAACAAGTGAACTGACACGAACTGGATGTTCTAAAGAGTCCGAAACTTTCACTGTTTTGGTGAGCTGACAAAAAACTATAAACTGTTTTAACTAACTATAGCATCCTCAAACAGCAACAGCCATACAACGTCATCTGAAGGCATCGTCATATTCAGTTGTAGGCTTACAACAGATACGTGATTTCGGTTACTGACGGACACCTGGATGACGCAGAGATGAAACGTTACGGGTCCCAAGATAGTATTATGCTCCTGAATACAGTAGGTACATATGTTGAAAATCTACACAATGAAAAACGGTAGCATCAGGATATAGACTTTCCTTCTCCTCATACGTATTACGAAGGTGATGACTCATGATTTGACAACTGGGAGAGTGGTAACTCAATTATATCTCACGAAAAGTGCTTATCAGGGTCACTGGAAGCAGCCTCCAATGATAATGGGTGCTTTATAAGCCTCCCAATGCAACAGAATGATAGGATCGTCAAATGCTGCTGAGAAAACCTAGCTACCACCTCCACGAAATTGAATCGCACAGTTAGTTGTTCGGCTTTGCAACAGCGTCATCCAACAGGTTGCTTTTATGTGAGCAGGCTACACCCCAATAATTAAATACAAAGGACTGTTACCAAAGTGATTCGAAAAATTTGTCTGTCTATGGATTAGACATCATCTCAAACACAGTGAGAATGCAGTTTAAACTGGTTGTCCGATGGGTGCTTCACATGTTATCTATCAGTTAACTGATAGCATATATCAGCATCTCCTATGAGCGGAACAGCTAAGCTCTACCAAGAAGTTCGTTATTAGTCAGATAGCACTTTTGACAAATTCAATGACGGCAAGGGCTCTGGAGCCATCGGTTACGCAGAATGTCATGGAAAAAGTCAACTATGCGAACTCCCTAGACCGTAACAATACGGACTGCTTGGGTTCAGTGAGTCCACGGGAATAAAATAAACGGAAAATATGGATTTAAAGCTCACATTCATGCTGAACTTGATTCACCCGTTCCTACACTTCTGTTTCTTGTTTGTTTCGTTTGTTTTCCTTTAGCGTCACACATCTGTGGTATGAATGTCATACCTTTTGTGAGTATAATAAGGAAACAACGCGGTTTGGGTCGCTGTCAAAAAGTTCAGAATGGATCAGCAAACAGGAAGCAGTAAAGATAAATCAGAGTCGAGACGTTGCTTGCGCTTACTAACATTTGTGTGGGGGTAATATTTTTATTACAGCTGCTAGAAACCGTTGAAATCCATCGTTCAGCTGCAGTAAAAGTGTGTTTGAAATCCCAAAAGTAAGCAACGGGTTGAGAGAGATTCCGCACACAAGTAAGGTACGGAATCGTTTAGACTGGTAAATTCGGATGAGATGGGAGAAAAACCGTACGTTGAAATCAGAGGTGGAAAGAAGGGTTGCAACTTACACCCTCCACATCAGCCAGTTGTTTCTGTAGATGCTCTGTTAATTCTGTAGCGTTACGTTGAACCGAGTCGACGGAAAGCTCGTCCAAAAATTGGCGGATATCTTCCTCTTCCCTCAATGTCAACGGACGGTAAGACTCAGTAGCTCCAGGAGTACCAGCCGCAACCAGAGTAGCAATGCTGGTTTCTTCGACTTTGGATTCTTCTGAAGGGTCTATGTGCCGTAAACAGAGAAAGTTCAATTTAAACTTAGTGTGAATGGCAAGTTACTAAAGCAAAAAGAGAAGCTAAGGGTATAGTCATGCTTGAATACTTTGAAGCGTTAACGTCGACCAAAAGCGTTCAGCTGCTGAACAACTTAATTATCAACGGACTCAATCGGTAGGGGGTTTATGAAGGGAATTCCTATCCTCAGCAGTTACAGTAGACAAGATCTAAGGGTAGGAAATGAATTGGCTTACCTAGACACCAGACGGTTGCGTTAGCAAGAGCGCTTCTCCAGAGCTGATTGATCCAGTGGAAATTACACAATCAGATTGTATAGGGATGTTGTTCGAAGCCGGCAAGTAATCCACGCGCGATCTGTGAAATGATGCCTCCTTAAAATATGGCTGGTTTGATTACTCCTTGAAGCAGCTATCATTAAAGATGCTTTTCCAGCCTCAAATGTTAGCTCATTCACCACGAAATCGTAAAACGTTTGACCGATCAGAATGCTAAGTGAATTTGTTGTGAAGTACTGCTAGTTGTATATCGACGTAGCGACAAAGGGGTGCTTAGTTGAAGATTCAAGATCTGTCCAATTACTTACGGTATAAACAGGGGAAACAAGCATGGTTGGTCATTCTGGTTCGCTATCGCCAACAACGCAAGAGCCGATAACAGAGCGTAGAAGTTAAATCTAGCGTTTCGGCGATGGTCGCTGTTGAAACGACCTAGAACGAAGGGCGCGGCAAAAATCACTGATAAAATTAAACAAGTAGTTCGGCCGCGGTGTTCTTATGGTACCATAGCTGATTTATGAGTAGGGCTTGAGCAATTCGATACAGCACCGCTGTAGACAAACTGAAATCGGATTCTCGAGTTTCAACCGAGGAAGAGCGAAGAGGAGCAGTCAGATAAAGTTCAACTAGTTTGCCCACAGTACTAAGCGACCGGACAAACCACACTGCACTCTGCAATAGGAGTGTAACGGCTGTGTTCCAATCATGCAACCAATGCGCTTGTATTGTGAAGGCAGCGGTACTGACTTTCCATCAGGAAAGACGAATCGGTACTAAAACTAGCACATTGCGGTTGTCCAACAGTTAACCGTGGCCATAACCTAATCCGTCCGACGAATAAATTAGAAGCAACGAGGGTCCGATGCAGTTCCAAGCGTATCTAAGCTTGGTATAATAAATGCGGCATTCTTGAACCGTCAAGACGGGCTAGTCTCCGCTTAACTGGCAAGAGACATTGGGACTGCATACGGTTTACCGAACGACCCAGTTATCTTGTGGACTCAACTGTTCAATAAAATGCTGCGGCTCCCTAAAAAAACATCCACGTTTTGGAGTGGATGCCGAAGTGGAGCAACCCAAACAAAACGCATTTTCGATCTGGGTAATCAAGAATTATCGTTCATTGTTACAACTCTTTGCCATACTGAATCAATGAAACTTATATTCTACTTGAACGGTCAGTTAAAAGTAACCGGCGACATATACTTGTTCGCAACTCAAGTGGCTGTTAACGGGAAACTCAGCTGAATCGTAGCTGAGTTTGAGACATTCTTCAAGTGAATGTCCAGCACAAAGGCCACTTTGTGTCTCAGTCGGCACGATATTCAAGGTATCACACAATGCTGTAAATGAGAGATCCAAATGAGAGTGAACTGAGTCTCGTGTTGACGCCAACTTAATTTGCAAGATGTGTATCCTGACGAGCAATCTGTCCCCGAAAAAGGCAGTAAGAACAAGAAATTTGCGACTTGAATCCCTTTCGAGCACCGTTGGATTGCACATGTAAAATGGTGAGACACAATACAATGCAGATTACATCACTATGTGAGTCCAAAATGTGGCCAACCAGTAAACCAAGGCAGTCTCACAGCGTGTCTTTCTGATCGGAAGGGATGAACCTGAAGTGAATAATTAATATGGCCATAAGAAATTTCAGTACTCGTGATCGTTTGAGCCATGCTAATACCCGGGAGGTGATTCGAGTTCAACACTGTATCCTACGTGGATTGGACGCCTGGCGACCGCTGATGTGACTCTGAGTTCGACCAAAGTCGATGGAACGAGTCCTTCTACTCCATCCTGAAACAGGGTGGGACACCGTTTAGAGGAACATTTTGTCCCTTTACAGAGGTATACTTTCGCTTTCGGCTATACCTCAGGTTAGAATCGACCAGTTTATGTGGTAGGTGGAATTTCGCACCAACGCTGTTTTACCGCTCGCAGTTAGGCAATGCTGAGGCCAAGAAGCCTACCACGCACAAAATTGGCCAACAGATTGGACCGCTTACCGGTCCAGCATCAAGGCGAGCTTTGACTGGCCAAAAATTCTGACCAAACAGCCAATGATGACTCAGTATCCGCCGAATGTCGCGTCCAGAGGGCGTCGAAATTGCCAACGAGGGGCTGTACATGTGCTTGGTTTCAGGCGTTAACATACGCTGTGCACCTTTGGTGGTTGTTTTGACGGGGAACGCTTGCTTGGAAGGTTCACAAGCACTAAGCTGGGGAAATACCGCTATTACATCACCTCCCGCTGTAGAGTTGGTGATGTACACTGTAGGTTATCCTGGGCATCTCGGGCAAACCAAATGGGTGTTCCACGTTTTTCGCCCACCAAATCCAACGATGAGGCTTTCGAGCCGTCCCTAACGGTAACGACTTCACTCACCGGTGGTTTTATCGGTCTGTTGTCATTGGTACATTGGAAGGGTTTAATGTATCAAAAACCCGTTGAGCCAAATTTTGGCACCGAACCTTCTAGCGCAGTGAAATTCCTCTAAGTATTGAGTATCTCACCACGTGGTCCCTTACATGAAACACTGATCGTGCTTTTTAATATTGTACATGCAATTGATGAAAACTAAGTGCCCATTGACTTTACTAATGAAAGGTAAGGAGCAAAATCGAACAAAATCAAACTTATTTCTGATTAGCATGCACTGATCATAATTGAGAATACAAGCCGTAATATGATGCGCTTTTGAATAAAAACGGTATTTAACCGCGGAGTGCAGTGGCAAATCACATAAAGCCCCCGAAGTGGGAACAGCTCATTACCTAAGGCGCAAACAGTACTTACTTAACAAACTCTCTAGTGAATGGTGTTGATCCAGCGTGGAAAGGTCTAAATTGGTTGGTAGGTTGACAAGCTGAATGTCTCGGAACAAATGCGGCTGGAGGGACCCAACAATGCGGCAGAACGCGGTGATAAATTCTCCCTTCGCCTCCAACTTGGTAGCCCGAAAGTTCCATGTCTAGACAGTAGTTAAGATGAGTGAGGAATGGAACCGAAATAGAGAATGTCACATGGAACGTTCAACAAGACTCAGAATAACGAAAAGTGAGAAGTATCATTTCTTTCTTCTCATCAATTGGTAGGAAAATGAGTAGGCTTTATCGGGAAAAAATATCGTTCCTCCGCAGTCTCGCTTGTTTTATAGTTTACGCAAACCTCCAAAGAAAAGGAACTGACCTGTTCTTCTCACTGTCCTCCGGAAATCTGCTTAAGGGAACCGTTACACATCGGGTCTTTTTAAGGCAGGCATAACTAATTTTCGGTGGGAAACTCTATTGCCATCAGTCTTCTTTGTCCTACTTCACAAACGCGTTCGTCTTGAATCAAATTTCCCTGAATATTGATTCTTAAACCTATGGATAGCACCAGTAAATACACACTAGATGCCAAATTCGAGAGGACCCATTTAATGGATTATACGTCGGTAGCTATCAAACGGTCACCAAGGTCTCCAGAAAGCAGTGTATCATCGAGGAAACGGGAAGTAGAACAGAATGGTTACCTATGGGATGTGGTATGTAATTTTTACATACAATTTTACATACAACACCACTGATAGATCATTAGTATCACTTCCATCGGCAGTTGCAGACGTTTGCCAAGGGTAAATAGTTGTGGAAAGGTCACGTACACACACATCGAAATAACAAACCCCGTTAAAGATGAAGAAGTGAGATTAAAAACTTAAAATTGGTACAAACCCTTAGGAAAACGGTCGAGACCAGAATGCACGAGCTCACTGAACGATGGTGCACTGTGCCTCGTGTTCGCGCGTTCCAGTCTATCACAAAGTTCCCAACCTCGAAGAACTAAACCACCGACTGGTATTACTTTTGAAATGAATGTACAGACTGTGATCAACAACTTGTCAAGTGTCACTTATCAGTGTCCCTTGGGGTCTACCTAGTGTCTTGCGAGTGGGAATTTTGAGTCAGGGGCTTGGAGTAACCCTTTTCTTCGGCCATGGTAACCAGGACGCTTTTTTGCCCCCACAGAACTTGCTAAAACAGACAGCCTCGTTCCTTAAACTCTCCTTTTATAGCCCTTCGTCTTCAAACCAAAGACGAAGAACTTACGATTAGAGTTCCGTAAACAAGCAATCATTTTTGTTTGTGCTAAACCACCCGTGCCACATAGCAGCATTCATTGTCAGCTATGTAGGATTAATCAACAGACCCCACTTGCCTATCCCCTGCCTTCGAAAACCGAAATTAGCTGTAAACCAAAAGCACACCTGAAAGACGCATTCTCAAAACACTCAGTATTCTCCGACTGCTCTGGATTTACTCCTTGAGTATCCGTTTTCTTGAGGTTGAGTGGTGTTCACAATGCAGGAATCTCCATGAACACGAAGGCCGAATGACGAGCGCACTCCAAGTCAAGCCGGATTCTTCCAAGTAGATCAACGTGTCTTCAGTTGCTAAAGGAGGCCATACCGTGGAGCAAAAACCGGCATTGGAAAGATTCAGAACGTGGCCTCATTCACAAACGCGTCTGGCCCGATGTAAAAATCAACCGCTAGGATTAAACAGCGCACTTTTTGAACACGAAGAGAGTGCACGAAAAATCCCAGCTCAATCGAGTAGCCTGTGGCATCCGCTGTTAATGACTGGTGGTTAAAGCTGAAGAGATTATCCATGAAGCAGTGGCCACGTTCCATGGTACACTGAAACGCAAATACGACTGGCCCGCGAAGCCCGCTTTAAAGAGACTAGTGCACTCTGAGGGGACAAAAAATTTGCTTTGCCAGCAACGATAGGGGCACATCTGGTCAGGTACGGCAACAAACGTGGAACTTGCCATACATGTCGCAGACTATAGTAAAATTCACCGACTAGTAAGCTCAGTTTTAGGGCCAACCACCCAGCACCAGTGCCCTCAAGAAACAGCGGAGACGAGCTTGTTTCGCATCGAGTCGCTGAGCTTCAATAAAAGAGAAACCACTCGATTCCACAAGCAACAAAACTTCAAACGGACTCATCAATACCATATGAAGTGACCTGTGAGGCGACAACCGAAAAACCGATCTCGGTCGATTTGAAGGAATAGTCCCACCAACAAGACATCACAAAAAGAATACAAATCCGTGCCAAAACATGCTGTGGACCACCTACATGGACTACTATGTGGGTATTGTAGAGTAAACGGTGTCGGGCGGACACAGTTACATTAGTCACTGTCTCTAGCGAAGAGGGGTGTTAAAACCAAGTGAGAAAGATACTACATAAGTTTTACTGAAGTTGATGTAAATTTATCCGCTTAGTCCTTCTGCCATAGATCCAAAAACCCGCTCGAATTAAGGGGGATCGCAGCAGGATTGAGGACTTGTGGGTAACTCTTCTCCGGGTTCTTTAGCATCTAAGCATATACTAACAGCTCAAAGTTGCCTAATCTGTTCATCTCCGTACCTCTTGAGTCACTAGATCGATAATAAGGACGGAAAACCACACTATCAAGTCTGCCACCTGCTCCATAGCTCCGTCTCGCGTCATCATCATCATCAACAGCAGCATTAACTACTAGAAACCGTGTATTAGTGGTACAACTTCCCTATTTCCAACGACTTTGCCGACCGATGAATACTGGATTGAGATGAAGAAAACAGAACAAGGGCAACCCAAAGCAGTGAGGTGTAGACCAAGCCATAAACACAGGTTGGAGTACGCACTGCTAGTGTGGGAGTCGATGAAAATGCTGAGCTACGCATTGAAGGTAGTAGCTTCACTGGATACTTGGTTATGTTCGTTTCGAGAAAGCTCAGTAGTTAGAGCGCAAACTTGTCGGAATTTCGGCATTTTGATTGCTCCTACCCATGCTTGGGCATCATGGCACTACATCAGCCCTCGTGTTTCCTTCGAGTGGCAAGGCAGTTAAACACCGAGAGGGTTTACATATTTGAACGACCTCAAGTCCATCAATTTGTCTAACAATTGACGGTCGGTCTCTGAATTCCAGACCAAATGGACAACAGCGCGACCCATACGGCAAAGACTCGATGACGACAAGCTATCTTCGGGTACAGGGGACAATCCGGAAATCGGTGGATGTCCAACCAAGCACAACCGTTCATACAATGAAAGTGGAATATGCCAATGGACCGTTGCACCAGCAACAGTCAACGACTACTAAAGTGGATTGTTAAATCATCATCATCATCATCACCATCATCATCATCATCATCACCATCATCATCATCATCATCATCATCATCATCATCATCATCATC
>NW_008751668.1:3345722-3367879 GCF_000715545.1 Opisthorchis viverrini
GTCTGCATATTCCAGATGGACAAGGTTTTCTTCACAGGCTATTTGAACACCAGGGTTTTGAAGACCATCCAGCGTTCGTCTCATTATTTCATCGATCACAAAGTTAAAAAGGAATGGAGAGAGTGGGTATCCCTGACGGACACCGCTGTACGGACGGATTGTTAAATGCATCAAGCTGAAGATTTTGAACCCACCGTCGACCACTGAAACGACATGGACTACAGCAGTTCGAAGCCATGAAGTCTGACGGACACCGCTGTGTGTACGGATTGTTAAATGCATCAAGCTGAAGATTTTGAACCCACCGTCGACCACTGAAACGACATGGACTACAGCAGTTCGAACAGGGCCATGAAGTTATGAGAACAAGACATGTACACTCTCTCGTGCCTCGGTTAGCATGCTCGCTACGGCGATGAAAACAAAACAGCGACTGACAAAATCAAAGGCGTCGATACTATGGGTATACAACTAGTTTATGGCCCAACGCACCATATATCGTTGTTTAGGTAGTGACGTGATGCTCTGACTACAAATAAACCCTGACCCAGGAACTACTTCCACCATTCAGTCTGAGGCTACGGTTATAAGCTTGCCGCCTGTTCCATGTCTCTTCTTCATGCCTGGCGACCCCTAAAGTACTGATATACGTGAGGTGCAACCGGGAAGCTGTTGAGAACCAGGCGGCTGAATGGTTTCACATCAGTGCCGGATAGCCAGCTCGGACCGCACAGTAATGTCCCGGTATGCTTGACAGTGGGTGTTTCACATGATTTCAAGTTATCTGCTCCTCGTGGCTTTTGCACAGGATGTCCTATACATGACCTTCTCGCAATGGTGTTATTTCCACTAAGATAGTGGGCGGAATCAGATGCAGGGCAGTACGACTGGGCTGACAAACCGTCAGAGGATCGGTTAATCGTGAATTCAAATTGTCCTTGGATGACCTATGAATTATACTGTGTTGACACGTTAAGCCGGATTCGGCTTGTTCAAGGCGGGACATGTGACCTGAAATGCACCGCGGACGCCGCATTATCATTATTATCAGCTGTCAGGACCACGCACTTGTCGTACAGTGGTTGTAGCTGTTACAGCTTCGCTCACCGATGATTTGAGGTGGCGTAAATGGCTGTGTATTGGAGGTGGGAGCTGATAAATTGGTGTATAAATACAGGAATGTCAGTGGACTGCTAAGTGGGGTATTGTAAGGGGGGCTATGCACTGAAGGTAATAGCTCGGATGCACAAACGCTATTGAGGGCGCGACAGGACCATGTCTGACAATGCCTCTAACAATTGTTGTGGTTCGTCTCGGAGTCCCTATCCAGGAAGACGGCAGTGACCAGCGCAGCTGAGTTAGCCAGTTATGGCTTTTATACTTGTTTGACTTCCACTGGCTCGTTTTCACTCTTCACCTCGGACGCCGGATAGATAGACAACACAAGAGAAAACTGGTGCACCCCCCTTGTTCATGAAGCCCCAGACAAGGAAATCAAACACTCGAACACTTCAGCAACTCAGCTCATTGGATGCGAGCAAAAGCGATTCTGAACAACATATCAATCCACGTTCACCAGAATTCCAACCCACCCCGTTCATATCTATGAGCTGTGATCCACGGCAAAGCAGTATCAGCTGCTAGAATTTTGTTCACGGATGGTAGGTAGAGCACGGTAATGACATCTATGAGTTGGAGGCGGTAATCTGGCAAGTTTATTGAATTAGACTGATTTGAAGGCAGAGTGAGATACACACTGAGGCAATCGTTTGCACACAGGAACATCATTGGTTATGAGATAGGGCCTTATATGTTAGGGTCGTTATTCATTTTTTGTCTCATCTCGAGGCCCCCATCCGGCAAGACATAAGCCACTAGTCCGAACAAGCCAACTAGAAAGATTCATTAACACGTCATCAGCTGGCGCCCCTTGATCGCCTCCACCTGACTTAGCGGTGGGTGAAGATGGTCGTGCGAGGGAATCGGTTCTTCGGGATGCGGACTACATGGCTTGGCCAGTGCAACCTGAAGAAACTCGTACAGCTGTAGTGCCCTTTCGGTGCCTAGCTGCCATGCCACCCGAAGGAAGCACGAGGGTTAGGATACTGCCAGGTTGCCCAAGCCTAGGCAGGGGAAGTCGAGAGGCAGAGGTCGGGTTCGAACCACGAACCTTTCGATCAGTAAATTCGCGCTCTAACCACTTGGACCATCTCGCCCTCAAAAGCGTCCAGCTGTAGCACCCTTCCGGTGCCTAGCTGCCATGCTACCCGAAGGAAGCACGAGGGCTGGGATACTGCCAGGTTGCCCAAGCCTAGACAGGGGAAGTCGAGTGGCGGAGGTCGGATTCGAACCACGGACCTTCCGGTCAATAAATTCGCGCTCTAACCACTTCGGCCATCTCGCTGCCAGTCAAACTTTTTGTCGAATCGCTTATTCAGGTTTGTGTGAATGAAACGAGGATGTCGTTACACTCACACAAGTATCCACGGACCAGATGATCGAATTAACTGAAATAGGGTGGGGGCTTGTCCTGTTACGAAAGCATCCTAGTCCTCACAGGCCTTTACCACCAGCGATCTCCGTCAATCCTTAGGCTGTTACCTATTCGGTGCTTGGGGGATTTGCCTGGCGTGGTTTCCTGGCTTCAATGAGAATGTGACGGTGGAAGCACTCAGAGCTTGGTAAAATGTCCAGACAGCCCCAGGCTTCAGAAAATTTAAAAGGCGGTTGCTTCCATCCCTTCCTAAAAGTTGACCATCCGCAGCAGCAGCACAAGAGACAGCAAAACTGATGCTTCACCACCGTGCAACCACAAAGTCCATACTCATGGCCTTGAAACGAAAAGAGAAAAGTTGCGGAGGGACGAACTTGGCATTCGCATATCGCATGCATTCTTATGTGCCTACACCTCCAGGAGCCCAATCAGACAACCCTGAAAGCAACTGACAGCAAGAACGCCATTGACATCTATCAGCCACCATTTATTGCAGTGCACCCAAACAGTTACAAGAGGGGTCACAAGGACCACACCCTGAAAAGCATATTGCACCAACGTCCAAACTCTTGGTAATCTCTTCCACACCATTCTGCCAGGCCATATGTTGTCCACCTCGCAATTTGTACCGACTTCATGTGAGGGCACTTTGCGCACAACCACGCGAAGGGTGGAAACTATCCAGGTCAAAAAATGACTTAGCGGCGAAGTATGCAAAACATTACCAACGAACTCAGTTGCGCCGGTCATTGCCGTCTCTCTGAAGAGAGGCCCCGAGACGGGACACATCAATGATTGGAGACATTGTCAGATATGGCCCAGTCGCGCCCTCAACGGCGCTCATGAATTTAAGCTATTGCCTTCAATGCATAGCTCCTCTCTGATTCTCCCGATTAAAAGTCCATTAACAACCCTGTACTCACACATAAATTATATCAGCTACCGCCTCCAATGCGCAGCTATCTACCTCATCTACCCAAACCATCGGTGGACGAAACTGTGGCAGCTAGAACCATTGTGCGGCAAGTACGTGGTTCTCACAGCTGATGACGACGATGAGTACAAAGGAGGCACAGAAGACAACAGTCTTGGTAGATGGTGGTTCGGTACGCGTAGCACATGACTGAGCCAGCGCAGCTGATGGGTCTGGAGGTTTTCCAAAAATGAGGTACCTGCTGCACAATTATCTTGTCACCGACTGGTTGACACCATCTGACACCAGCAACGCTTCTGAGGGAACGGTGGTCAGAAAACTGAAAATACCCCCAAATCATCTGTTCGCAGAGGCCAGATCACACAACCGCACAATATGGCCTGGTACACAACCTGTGAGACCCAATTATACCTCTTTGACGCCAAAAGTGGCGTAAATTAACATACGTGATTTGGGTTTTTGAGATTCATGCACTGACTTCACCAGATAAGTTTACGTCAGAGCCACTACAACTACAGAGGCATGAAAACTTCTCCACAAGATCCAGTGCTTCTACTTGAATTGCAAGGGGCCTGCTCAGAGACTGCCCATTCAGAAGCATTACATCGCACTTTGAGGGTCCACGATGTACTCTGGAAGATGGTGGTCAAGTTTTACAACAGATCCTTCGTTATCAAAGTTGAGGACGACCTCGTCCGCGTACCTCAGATCGGCAAGTTTCTCGCCAACAAACATGAACACCGTGGTTCTGAAGACTTTTGTGTTTACCTCAACATTTCATCAGTGACGAAGTTGGACAAGAATGGAGAAAGTGGACATTCTCGTAGGGAAGCGTTTGGAGGGCTCACCACACACGCTCAGAATTACCGAAGTATGTGAACATGGGAACCGGATTATGTTCAAAACCTTATGGGGCATCCCTGTTGAGCAAGTGCGGTTAAGAGCACCAAAAGATTGACTAAATCGAACGCATCCTTAAAGTGAAGGAACACCATGTTTGTGGGGTCGTCTGCACATATGGCATTGCTCTAAGACCTGATGGAATGTGAAGATATGTTCGACGCAGCGCCTAGCCGATCAAAATCTTGATGTTCACGAGTCAAGGTTTTACGTGCCGCCGTAGGATGACGAAAAATCGGGGACCCCTGTTACACCAAAACCCAACTGAAATCCCTTTGGCTACTACATTCACTTCGAGCACCCTTTTCGAGGATGTGCAATACCACCAACTCAGCTCCAGTTGTGTGGAGGTCTGTTTCTTCTAGATAGACATAAATAGGCTCGACAGGCACTTGCTGAAGAATTCACCACCGTCCTTGAACGGAACGCGGGGTTGTCGGGACTAGGAGTAGGATGATGCTTGATTATAGATATACACTCGGACACTCCTGAGACTGAAGGTGACTCCATATTGTTGAAAGCCGGTGACGTGAATTAGGGGTAGTAGGTGGCCAACCGAAAGGTTCGAAGTATTGTGTACAACGGTCCAAAATTTGCCCTTTGCTGGATATCAAAGTCATTCCAGTCCATGTTAGTTTTGCTGACAAGAGGTTTTTGGGGACCAGTTGACAGAAACAGACTGCAGACGTTTCCACCGTTCTTCGTATTTTTTATTTCTTCGGCCCTTCGGGTTAATCAAGATTCCCCTTGTGCATGGACAATCATTTTAACTTGGCATTGGATTATACATCGGGTTGGGTTGTGGCTGCGGCCAGGAGCAATCTTTCGCCCGGCCACTAGCAAAGCCACGGTCCTTTAAGGCTGGATGAGCCTGTTTGGGTTGCACCGCAGATAGAAGCTAGGGCAGGGAGCAGGTCTTTGAATATGTCTCCAGTGACCATTAATAGCAAACAGCGAACCATCTACCACGCATTCCAGGAGCTAGTTTTGTTTGATCTCCGGGTCCATGAGTTTCTTGATGGCGTAGGCTTCAAAAGCGCAATGAAAAGCACCGGTGGGCAGTTGAATGGTCAGAGTCTACGAAGGAATTTCCGAAAGAGCGGCAGGCAGCAATCCACGCTCTCCACAACTGATGGCAATACGGTATTCTGGGTTCATGTTAGGATGCCAAAGTCCCTTTCCTGAGCCAGTTGTCAAACGCACAGACAGCTAAGAACTAGCGAACGATCGAAAAAGTTATTGCAGATTAGAAGTCCTGGAGGCCATGTATATAAAGTGCGTAATTCTCCTGAAGGGGATTGCCTCGAGGATAGTAGATAAACCATTACACTGCCAGTCCAAGAAAAACTGGAGTATTCTTCGGTACAAATGCCGGAAGACGTGACTCTGCAGCAGGCTCATCAGAAAAGACTGCGTTTCTAAGTAAGACAAATTTTGAAAATCCTACGGCCTCCACGTCTGACGTCTCAGAACTTGCAAATAACACTACTCTCAGATGTCTGGTATGCATCTCCAGTTGATAGGGAAGGGTCCTAGGAAGGAATGGTTTCTCATCTAAAGAGTGACAGGAAAGACAAGAAAGTCATGTTTACAACCTTACAGGCAAAGGTCGGTTGGAGGTTTGATTGCTAGCTGCCTGACTGGTTTGTGATATCAAACCCGCTCCCGCCAACACAAAACAAAATACTACTTCGAGATGGCTCAGTGGTTCGAGCGCAGATTTACTGACCGGGAGGGTGGATCGAACCCGACCTCTGCCTCTCAACTTCCCCTGTCTAGGCTTGGGCAACTTCGAAGTATCCCAGCCCTCGTGTTTCTTCGACAGTTACCCTAGTGTAAGTACAGCGGATTATAATCCGCTTGACTTGGCAAAAATAGGAAACACTCTCCCGGCTAAGACTCACCATTATTACCATTATCCACCTTAGCTAAAACTGTGCGAAAATTTGTTGTGCCTTCGTTCACTGGTGACACTACTATCTGATTGCCTCATCAATCTGAATCCGAGAATCCACAAAAAAGACTAGGAGGAAACATAAACCGCTGGATCCTAAATACTTTGGTATCGGTTAGGTTCCAAGGCAACCAGGGATTCGTAAAACATACTTTATGGTCAGTGGTCAGTTGCATCTCGTACGTTGGTTGCATTTTTGAATCTCGGCAATCCAGCTTCTTCAGGTTCTTCGTACTACAAATGGGGATATTTGAGATATCGCCGCCATCCTGGACTTTCACGACATAAAGCTGGATGGTATGTGGCTTATTCACTGAAACTAATCAGGAATATTTGTTTTAAAAAAAGGCCTTGCAAACCTGTCAACACTAGGCACCTGATCTTTCCCTTCTTGTGTACATTAGAAAGCACCTCCATGCAGGCGCCCACGCGCTCACTCATCGGGTAGAAATGCTTCTGTACATCTTTCCGAATATCTGCCATGTTGTTAGCGTACACCGACACGGAACAATCCACAAAAAGAACGCAGGACGCAAAAGCGGCAAGATTTGTAATTCTGCGTTCAGAGCCAGTGCGTTAAAACAAGCTCGTTATTTCTCGCTCGTTTATTTCGTTAACAAAATAATAAATACCAATAAGTGGATATGATTTCGAATTGTTTCATTTTTTTAGATCTAATTCTGCCCCAACGTGAAGGTACTTACATGAGAAATAATTGTGTGTCCATTGGTCACTATGGTCCAAGTTCTTGCTGCCTGCCCCCTCGCGTGGATTGATCGCTGTCGCTGGCTTAGACCTAAGCGCTCTGTACACCGCACGTCCGGCCGTCCCCACGCCTTCACCATACGCAGCCAAGCAGCTTACTGTTGCTGGTTTGGCTTGCTCAGGCCTATTCGTTGGACTAAGGTAAGCGAGCAGTTTTAGCGCAATTTTCTTCCATTTCAATGGGATCACTTCGCAATCGTTCACGCTGGCTTCTTATTTTCCGTGTTCCTTTAGAGATCTCGACAACATGAACCGAATGAAAGACAAGAACCGTCCTAAAGGAGCTATGTCGGCTTACGCCTGCTTCGTGCAGGTTATTCGCGAAGAACACAAGAAAAAACACCCCGGGGAACAAATTGTGTTCAGTGACTTCTCCAAAAAATGTGCTGAACGGTGGAAGGTAAGTTCCACTTTCGCATTACCGATTTTCTCCATAGTTGATGACTCCCAAGGAGAAAAAACGCTTTGAGGACTTGGCCGCCCTTGACAAGGAGCGTTTCAACCGAGAAATGAGCGACTATGTGCCACCAGAAGGAATGAAAAAAGGGAAAAAGCGAAAAGTGCCCAGAGATCCTGGTCTTCCCAGACGCGCTTGGTCAGCTTTCTTTTTCTTCTGCGATGAACACCGTGGCAAAGTGAAGGAAAATAACCCTGAATTCAAGGTTGCAGATGTTGCAAAGGAGCTTGGACGCCAGTGGGAGGCATGTCAGGACAAAGCCAAGTACGAGCTGTTAGCTCAGCAAGATAAACAACGTTATGAAGAAGTGAGTTCTTACTATATTGCTCTTCACAATACATCTTTGTGTTTATGAACCTATTCATTTTATTACGTGGTCTCTTTTAGGATATGGTGAAATATCGGGCTGGTGTTTACGTTCCCGTACAAAAGAAACCTGCTGGAGCGACACCCAATCCGACCACCTTGGATCTAACTGAAAACCCGGGTTCAGACTGTAATCCAACTCCCGGCACAGGAGGAGATGAAAACGGCGCGGAACTTGAGGATGAAGATGATGGTGAGCCTGATGAAGTGGAGGATGAGTAGATCTCTCGTGATGCTCCCTCCATATTGCATCATCCAACTATCATTTGTACAGGTTCTTTGCATTTAATTACCGACCCCATTGGCGGTTCTGTGTACGTTCATCTATTGTTATTTTTGTATCGTTTTAGCACGTTTTGTTTGCGTACAAATGTTTTATCCGACTGACTCGATGCCTCGCTCGCGGCATGAGATTTTGATTTTGTCCTCTGTCAAATAACTTTATACTATCATTGGATTTATCGAACGCGCCCCCGTTCCCTAAAGTACATGTTTCGTTCGGAGTGGAAATACAAGATGTCGTTCAACTGGGTTCGTTTTGTTCGTGCAGCTGAGGGTGCAGAAGGGCAGATACGTCTGGAAATTTAGGTCGCGAATTCCACGAAACTTCCCATCTCATTTTGTAATACATCCGTCGATCGAAAGGTGATATTCAGCGCTGTGCCCTAATTGATTGGGCAGTTGATATCCGACGGTCACGTGGTTGGGCGAAGCATGGGTCGTTCTGGCGTCACGAGTTGTCGTAAGGTTGGTCTAGACACCTAAGAGGACCTCTTATTGTACATTTCGAGGATGTAGTTTCGTTGATTATGTTTATTCCTGACAAACGGTAACAGGGAATCTCCTCCAAAGACATCTGATTACAAAACAGGCGCAGTTCCACCGGTGTAGAGCTGTGAAAGCTGTCCGTTCAACTACCATCTAAACACGTTCCTTCGTTTGTGATTAGCTCGGCAATCGATAGCTACAACTAAAACAAAGCCGACCTACGTGTGAGCACTGGAATAGATGTGCGTTTTCTCCAGAACATTGTACGCCTCAAGGAGTGGACGAATATTCTGTCGTGATATATCGCGGGTAGTTTAGGATGACTTCACACAGAAATAAGCTTCGCTCACTCCTGTACGGCTGTGCTGTTGCAAACTACTGGCTAGCTTTTGTTTCAGCTGTCCATTAAAAGCACGTCAGTTCACAGACATCGTACCAGTAGATTGTCAATATTGCACTTACCATGCCTTTGAAGAAAAACGCGCTGAAAAACAATCTGAGTTTAAGAATTAATGTGCAAATCCTCTGCGTATGCACCTACTAAGAAACAGAGGTGGCATGTACAGTCATTCTCCTCACTCCCTGGATGGCACAAGATAGTTTATGTAATTCGGGGTTTTGGCACTTTTTGATCAATGTTTCATCCTGTAATTGCAGTCACCCTACACTGAGGTCTGTAGATCACTGTGCATCTGTTTCAGTCTTGTTGGGACCCTTTGCTGGTGCGTGTCCCATTAACCTCTGCAGCGATTCGAACCCACTGGTTCCTATTAGCTGCTCAGCTCCACACAGTTCAGTCACCGGTGGCTAAATGGCAGTGCTCCTTACTTGTACTTAGACAGGTAGTAACCTTTTCGCCACGTCACATGTCGTTCGGCTCCACGATTAATGACTAGTCGTTGTGACGCTTATTCGTAGTGCCAGATTATCCCATTCTGAAGGGATTGTTCATAGAAGGGTGTTTTGCTTTTTAATCCTGTTTCCTGACTACTTATATCAAATAGAGCAGCATTTCAAGGTTCAACATTTCTTTTGCAGCAAATTCGCCGGGAGTGCGCTGAGCAAGCCAACAACCAATAGACAAATATTTGCTTAGATAGATCTTGTGTATTTGAAAAAAGCAATCACACAAGGGACTTATCAACCAAAGCACTGTTCTCAGGATATCATAAACCACATGGAAATCGCTAGATGACGCAATCCACTCAAATAATCGATTGAAATGCTGTGTCGATATTTACGGTCGAACCTAACCGGAGTGTCTGGTCTGCGTTATGGCGTAACCACTGGTATCACTTTTCCTAATTTTTTCCTCATCCCGTCACCCATAATTTAATCTTCCATCTATCCTATGGTGAAACTCCTAGGCGCAGACAGACCGAGATTTATTTTACCCGCTCTTGATGTGATAGCATTATTCCACATCCCATGGTGCCAGCAACATTCCATAATAGGTACCAGTGGGGCGAACACTGAACTACCACTGATCTCTTGATTCGTCTACGAAAGAATCGAGCTTCACTCAATTGCTAGTGAATAAGCTGGTGTTGTGTAAACGGTATAGTCGTTTCTGAAAAGCTGTCAGACAATAAGCTAGTTTGTTTAATTGACTGAATTCGACTGTATATTAGCTGTGGATTTGCTCGCACAATGATTATACATGTGGAGGACTTCAAGGCATGTTGCATTCAACATATCAGTAGGCTAACGACACGGTTGCTTGCACTGGCCCTGTAAGTCTCATCTTCACTGCGGCTAGCTGAAGGCTGGCTATGTGACAAACCTTTGTGTGAGGAGTGGACTAACAAACACATCTGTACTCCACATGTCACACATTTGTCGACTGGATTGGTACCAAAACTCCCCTTCTTCTGATATTAAGATGAAAAATCGGCTTACTTGTAGGCCCAAGATATAGACACGTCTGTTTTTTTATTCATGCTATGAATACACTTTGATTTCTCACTTCTACATCTAGCAACCACCCTACACACAAAAACACTTTCTTCTGATATCATCACTCAGAGCTGTCTCTCCGGACGAGTCTTCTTGTCGGGAGGACTGCTTTTTCTTACTGCAAACAGGTATTGTCTTGTTCAGGAATTTTCCTATCGTGAAAGACAAGAAAAGAGTGTTTCTTTTTATCGATTTTTCGTTCTTTAGTTTCTTTTTAGTAATAGACTACCGACTTCGCTTCGGAAAAGTGAGCTAAACCATGATGTGTATTAACATCTACACAAAAAAAGTTCGTTGTAGGTAGCCTACGGCCCAAACTTTAGAAAGTTTGCTTCATGTGTCACTTTAAGCCTCCGCTTTAGGCTGCTTTGATTGGCAGACAACGCATGCATTCCCAAGAATCCATGGTGGATTAGGTTAAGCATGATCCAGCCAACGGAAAGACGATAAAGTTGCCAAACCACTGTCTGTATTTCGGACGTACACTACCCGAAAAATGGATTTCACGGTGTTTTAGCTATCAGCGGATTTATGATGAAAATCCATTTGTCCGCAACAAGCCCCTAGGGTCGAAGAAGCTGCTACAGTGATGATTAAACCTGAACCGTACTTCCGTACCATTAGGATAATCGGAACTACCTGCCTGAGATTAAAAGTAATCCTCGAAGCCTCCTTACAAACCACCTAGAGATATTCAATACGGTGCCATTCCAGAAAGTCGACCGCTTTCTAGGCGCGCATGTCAACAAAATCTCTGCCGCAGTTGGCAATTTTTCCGACAGCTCCATGACCAATAACAGAATCTGGCTTACCGGAGGCTTATAATTTACAGTTGGGACGTACGCTGTAAGATGACCCATCTGCACTGTCTGTCTTCTCTTCGTGGCGCACATTCAGCTATTTTATCTTCTCAGTCCAATGCAAGCTGGATTTGTACAGGCCCAGAACAATCTCACCGGAAGAGGGTGCAGTATGACGGTGAACAATATCAACTATGTCTAATGCAGACTCATAGCTCCAGTGGCCATCCAATTGCTAATGATTTATCCAGTGTCCGATAGAGGGTGTCCCGTCGCCGATCGATATTTTAGTTCGCAGGCGTATTGCGCATCGTCACGCAACCTCTTGAAGCTTTAAACGTTCGGTGCGTCAACTAAGACATGACCGGCATGATGCTTATTAGACCTGGGGTTTTTGAAGATGGCCTTGCAACTCAAGAGAAGTTGTAGCATGGTCCGTTTGAATCATCGCCGTAGGCGATACGGAAAAATCCTTAGGTAAGCCATGAAACTGCTCCTCACACTCATATGGACGGTGCTAACTGAAAGATCTGAGGTTAAGTTTGATCGTGGTTGATCCTACAAGACTATAATTCGCGAACTAATACGAAAATTTAGCTGTGAAGTGCACGCTTTTTTTACTCTGTCATTAGTAGCAAAACACTCAGAGAACAAAGTCGTGAAATGTTGTGTGGATACATGCAACGAGTTTAGGGATACACTGGCCATCCGCGCCCAGGAAGGCCAACCCATGCGTCTCGTCAGGATGTATTCTTCTTGGGAGGAGTAGGTGCCTATTCGGAGGTCAGACATTTATGTAACAGAAGAATGCCTCTAAATTCAGATAATTAGGTTCACAAGAAACGCGCTGTCTTCTTGTATCTTACATTATCCTGCGCTTAAAATATAAGCCTGGCATAACGGGCACCAAGCACGATAGGGTACTGAAGGAGCATTTTTGCAGAGTCTGACTACTTGAATCAGATATTAGACAACTATTCCATAGTCTTAAACGTGCCTCACCCACTGCCCGATTTTCCGAGTGGTCGTTCTCAGATGTATCATCACATTCAGAGCAGTGTGATAATGTGACCTCTATTAGCCATTCGGTCCCATATCATATCTCCTAAATTCGAACGTGACCCAGCAGTGAAAGGATCTCAGACCTGTACACCGGGGATCCCATACCAGACGCAACTATCCTGAATCGTCGGTATTCGGGTGCGTTAACGCTTCGATTGTCAGGATTATCTGAGAGTATTCACCGTAGAGGACAAACACATTTAACAAGAGTTATTAGTCAGCTGTTAGTTTGGACCGGATCATGAAAGTTGCTTGTACTAGAATTTCACAAGACATACTGTGGGAGGAGTGAACGAAGGCTAAAGAATTGAATAGTCTATTCTGCTTTTACTCAGGCATACTTTCAGTAGTATGCCAAGCGAGACGACATATAAAACCATCAAAAAATTGACTGTGAGGATTCCGGCGATTTCAATGCATTTTTTTTCACGGTACTGTGACCTTTTCAAATTGTTGGTCATTAACCGCAGCACGTTAGTTGAACATTGTCCAATGACGTGTTTCAGACGAACTTGAGGAGTTCCTTTTGGCCCTTGAGGAACAGGAACATCTTGTCCCTCGTAATGTGATTGTCCAAGTACGTGGACTATTCAGCTGGACGAACAACCTTAAAACGAAGCGACGTGGTTCTTTGAGTATTCGTGACCTCGACTAGAGAAGCCAAACCAGCTACATTTGGGCTCAGACTCCTCGATACATCTCATAATTCCGCGAGATAGGAACCGACATTTTTCTTTGCTGATCTCATTGGGAAGCATCAGCAAAGCACACCGGAGGCAACCAGCGTAGGGAAATTGGTCTTGAAACATCCTGTCTCACCAGAGCCAACCAGAAGTCAGTACTGGTGGAACTGGTATCCACAGGAGTGCAATAAGACAGCGCCTGATGGAAAATTGTCATCAAAGAAATCACAGCATATGGTGACTTATTTACTGGCTCCTCGAATGACAACTTCTTAGATGGAAGCTTCACTCATCCTGTGAAATTGATCTTCTTCTGAGACAATAATAGAATCATGATGGTATTAGATAATGCATCGTACTGCTGTTCAACTGCTCGTGGCCGAACGACTGGCTGGAAGGTCGCGGGTTCGAAACTCGGAGTCTCGCGGCATGCGCACCGCTGATGGTTCCCAATAAGGATGAAACAGCTCTTCAGTCGTTCCCAGCCTTTAAGCATAGACAGTACAAAATCTCATTCGTACATTACCAAATATCCTTACACTACTACCATTCTGAAGTTATTTCCTACATCCAAGTACGGTGATACCCTAAAAAGTGATGGGGATATCGCTAACCACTACTTACACCCACCTTTGCGAGGCAAAATTAGCCAATTTGCCATGTTACACAACCTCATTTCGTTGCCCGAGCTTATTTAACCTCCATTCTTCCTTTTTACCACCAAATAACCAAATAATTTACATTTTGTTTTTCCCATCCCATTCCATATTATGTCCAGCTTCATATATATTCATTTTTCATCTTCGTTACACCTCACTGTTATCCATTCCACACTAAGACGTTTTCAACTAGCACTATATCACGTGACCTCACCTGAGACAATGACAGCTCTACGTTTTCAAGCTATCTCATACACATGACATGACCTTTTGAACTTTCGCGAACATGCCGTTTCTGATAAAAGGTATGAACCAATACGACA
The DNA here is from genome assembly GCF_000715545.1 of Opisthorchis viverrini. Taxonomy (NCBI): domain Eukaryota; kingdom Metazoa; phylum Platyhelminthes; class Trematoda; order Opisthorchiida; family Opisthorchiidae; genus Opisthorchis; species Opisthorchis viverrini. Next base: position 3,359,844 of record NW_008751668.1, read on the forward strand.
GCAATGGTCGAGCTATAATCGAAATATCGCAACGCAGGACATTGTGAATGGGGTTCATTTTTAATCGGAACCATGGCAACGGTTTATTCAGTCCCATGTCCGCCCCATGGCTTCCCAAAGCAGAAGCAATAAGACTGGAATTTTGTGACGATGATTTTGGTTGATTACAACCAGTCTACTTCTGTTCCACAGCAGATGAGTAGCCAGTTTTTGTTTGAAACATTCATGTGAATTGCCATCAGAAACCTCCCCTGGCAGCTTGTTTCACTCATCGACCATACAGGTTACCCGGGGAGGTGTTGATTTCACCGTAGAGGGCTCTTAGCTTGTAAAGTTTGAGATTACGTCATCTTCTGGAGACTGCGTTTGACAGTGAAGAAGTTTTTGGGCTCTACTCCGGCCTCTCGTTTAAATTTTCGGAGATTGTGCTTGAGGTATCACCCGCGACGTCGGTAGTTCAGCGGAAAAAGTCTGAGTGTCCCCGTACGATCTTCATTTGGGATATCTCAAAATCCAGTGAATCGCGTAGTTCTACACCACTGAACCTTCTCCAGACTGTCAGTCCCCCCTCTGGTAAACGGGTGTGGAACGCGATGACCCTACTATGGGACTGGTCGCATGCTGTAAGAAAGGTGAATACGAGAGGTGTCTGCCGAGATGTGACAGAAAGAGTGACGAACACCTAGAGGTGATTTTTAGCCGATGATACTTCCCTGGGCGTGTCCGCACGTGATTTCAGACTAGACATCACAATAACCCCCAGACCCCTTTCAGCTGAGCTCGATGGGTGACAATCAACGTCGTTTTATCATTGCCAGTATGGAATTTCAATTCCAGTTGCCAACATGGGAAACTCCGCAAAGTGTGGAGCTAACTCCCACCCTTCGCGATACCACTCTTGGTCCACGGAGCAGTGAATAGTTTCTCAGACAGGTATTCCAAATGAGGTTTAAGTTTTTTTCAAAATTGGATAGGCTATCTCTTCAGAGATCGGTCCGTAGTGATGATCTATTTCTTGGAACAGCTGTGAGGTATATACCATGGTCTTGAATGATTTATCCTCTGTAAGTTCACAAGAGTAGTTCTGTAGAGGTCACGGGTTGCTGAAGCCAAAACTGTTTTCACGGTTTAAGTGAGCATCCAAACGATTATGGGACAGCTTGGATGAGACATTCATGTTGCTTGGGTACTCTCATATACGCAGTACAAACTTTTTAACATACTCGAAGACTTGAATAGTCCTGCCTAGAGGCGGACCGTCAGAAGCGATCAAGAGTTTCACCAATGTTCACGTCTCACAAATGACAAGTTTAAGGTCTTTTCAGCAAAATCATCTGCGAAAGAACGGATGGACGTGTAACACAACTCAGGAGGCTTGTTCCGAAAAAAAATCATCCATAGGAATATCTTTGAATTGGTATGGTTCAGTCCGTTACTTGAGCTCTTTCTCCAAGGTCTTTAAAGTTAATCTTCTCCCGAGAAACAGATAGATTGTCGCTCTCCAATCCTTCAGTAAACTAGAGTCAAGTGATAATCATCGCGATTAAATAGAATGTACTCACGTGGCCAACTTCGGTGGATCGTGGAATACGTAACGAGCCCAGAGAGTCACCGGATCCTTTGGATAGACTCGCGTAATTTTGGTGACGTTTTGAACCATGTTAATCTTAAGGACTCCTTTCTGCAAAATTTATTCGAAAAATGAGCCAAAAAGAGAAGGGTACTAGACTGAGTAGGATGGGCAATGAACTTCTTAAGGATGAGACAATCATTCCGGCGTCCAGACAGAGCAATCCGCTCAAGAACGAAGCAGCCACGAAGCCAGAACCACGGAAAGCAACACCGAAAGCTGTAGACTTGGACCCGACAATCGCAAAAAAATCCTCACATCCCATCGTCATCCACAACGGTTAAGACTCTGTCACTTTCAATTGCTGACACCAGTAGGACAACGACCTCTACGTCCAGTTTAATTCATAGGAGGGAGGTCCATTCATATCCAACTACAACCAGGGGCTTCCATCCCCGGATCAAGAGTGTTCCAATGAATGTCAGAATGTCATAGGTCACTTCTCATAGGATTATTGCGATTTCGTCCAATTTGCCTTTTCAGTATAACAGATTGGCGAAATAACGTCGTTAGTCCTGTCACTTGACTCAATGGGCCTATAGGTGGCCGAATTCCACGCTAATCGGAGGTAACACAACTCGAGAATCAACGGCACGAAGATCAGCCTGTTCGTATTCCCGGCGACCTTAACTTTGGCCACTGCTTCCATAATCCTAATTCCATCATCTAGCTAAAGATGGCGATAAACCCTGAAACCTGACTTGGGTGAATGGCGTATGGCTACCTTCAGGGGCCTGGAAAACGCATTTCGAAATCTCTTGTTTTCTTCCATAACGAAGAACAGCGACAACTAGCATTTTCCCCTTGTCGTCGCTAAAAATGTTAACATCGACCGCAGGAAGAGTTCAACTTGAGCAATGCGGCCTATAGGGGAATACTTGCTCGACTGAAGAGTATTCATCATAGTGAAACATCGATCTCTAGACGGGGATTAATCGACTCAGGATGGAAGACGAATAGCCAATGTCGGGTAGGTTTTGGAAACTGGACTCTCTTTGAGCTTCCGTACACGATCCATGAATTCCTTGAGCTCGGTTTGGGTCTCGTGACAGTCTACTTTGTGGCAAGAGTGAACGAATTCGGATTGTTCCTGATTGAGAGAGTAGTTCCGGCATACTTGCACAAGAAACCAGAGATAAATGTTGCAGCTGAACGGCCAAAAATTCATGCGACCTAACGATTCTAGAGTAATACTTCAGGAGTTACATCACAGGGGAAAAGGGGCATCTTCTGAGGAGATCTTTCAAACAGGATCGTAACTGACAAGGAGTGCTGGTATCAACTCTTTGGGGCAGTGGCCTCTTATTGAAAGAAGTCTATCCGATGAGATTACTTTAGGTCATGCCTGTCATTCTGATGCTGGAAGTTGCCTCATTCGAATTGCGTTTGGTCCAGTTCATTGTTATTTTTCAAGAGGAATTGACTCAGATTTGGTGAACTCGGTAGGAACAACGTGCTGGACAAACGTGCAGAATTTTCACTTGTACGTTTAGACGACAGTTATTGTTGCAATTTTGTTTTTGACCCAGACCTGAAAACAGTAAGCCATGTTTATTTATGGCTTTATAATGGGTAGAAGATTTACCTTACTCTGTTCCGACCGCGAGACATAAAACATACGCACTATGTGTAAAAGCGAGTCAGTAGCAAAGATAAAGGGACTAGCAATCACGAATGAGAGTTGTTCTTATATTTAGGCGATGGACCAAATAAGTTACCAAATAAACTAATTATGTAGTAATCAATACAAGGTTTATTGAATGCTTGGTTAATTACATATTCATTTCTGAGGTACACAGTTCATTGGCTTTCGTTTTTGCGTGCCCTTTTATCCATCTTTGCCCTAGCTTTCGAGTCAAATGTAAACACGGGGCATTCATCAAGCTTGGGCTAAACTTGTCTCTATCTAATAAGAAAACTTGAATATGCCACAATGAGGACTGTTTACCAATATTTTGTTTTCCCTTTCTAGGGAGTTGCATTCCTATTGGATGACATCAAAACTCCCCCGATATGAATCGTGTGGTTGAAAGATGAATGAAGCTGTATCCCACCTAAGTAGTGGTTAACCACTGCCAGACGGATTAATTTGCAACTGCTAGCCAGCATATCATTCTAGAAATTCATATGATTTGTGCCGCCGGTAACTCCCACCAGAGATGAAGCAACTGTTCAGTGCCTCTTGACCTTTTGGCGTAGACAACTTCACTTACAGGGTGAAATCTTGTCTAAAGCCTTGTCCCGACAACTAGGTACAATTGTGGCGCTCCCCATTTGCCGTAGTGAGCCAACATCATGTGCACAGAATTTTCTGATGCTCAGTGTGCGTCTACTTTGGACCTGACTTTGATTTGTAACTGTTTACCCATATTTTTAACGTCACTGCTTCACCAGTTCATAAGAAATGTGTGCGTTTTACTTGGCGACTGATGGAACTAAGTGAAATGTAAGCGGCTCGTCGGTTGTGACCTCTGGCTCTTTTGATGACTGCATGTATGCCAACGGACAGATCGATCAATCGTGGAAATTAAGCTTCTATGTAACGAATGCCCGTTTGATTCATTTGTTCACTTGTCTTGTGATCCTGTATTTGGTACGGCGAAAATGAACGCGCAGTTCACAACTAAGCGAAAGCGAGTGACCTGTTTTCGTTCCACACAACATCTCATATTGAACGGACCGGTCAGTCTAAGAGATGAAAAGGAGAGATTCTGTGACTGATCACATTCTTCTAAGGACACGTAAAAACAAACAGAACGTGTCAGTTAAACAGCACGAAAGTGACCGTACTTCAGTGGTTTATTCAGAGGCCAGCAACTACTAGCATTAAGAGCAAACTTTTGGGAGAAAAGACTACACGAATAGGTAAAATTATGGGTAACTTTCGCCTGATATATATTCCTGATGTCAGGTATCGACAGCAGGTTTACTTGTAGTAAAAGCTAGCCGCACACTGCCCTTAGTGAGTAGGAATTTCTACTTAAAACGCCAGCTGAAGAGAGCAAAGCCAGCAGGCTCGGTGTCATGGGTGAAGGTCAAAAGAAAAGCGGCATTGTCCCACTGGCTGACAAAAACCAAGCAAGTCAGTTCCATGAAACAGTTTCCATTAATTTTTTATGTAAATTTGGTTCCGGGTCAAACGAACGAGTTAAGGTAAATCGAAGACGCTAGTCGTTGTTGGTCGGTGCTGCAACATAACTGGGAATGATAAGTGTTCATTTTTTACTGCCGGTCTCGACACTGTGAAACACCTGTTTTATACCTATGCAGTGCGAACTGGGAAAAAGAAAAACCTGAATCTCACAGTAAACAGAAGCCCTCCTGTATGAAACTACTCACAAGGTTGCTGAAAACGCTTCGACAGCCCACGACCGGTTTCGCCCTTCTTGGGGCTCCTCAGGTAGGCGCAGTTCCCTAGTTTCCGTCAATCTTATGTTTTACTTGAACCCAAATTGGGCTGTTTTCAAGAAAACATACTGTGATATCTCGAATATTGTGCCAATTGAATCATGAGGCGGCCTGTGTGCAGCACATTCAGTTGCAGAACATCATAGATCAGTTGAGTCTTTCGTGGAAATCAAATTGAAATGCAAATGAGTGTATTTCTCGAGAATTCCTCCTGCTTTGTACGTTTTGGGTAACCAAACATCTGTCCTTCATTCTCTAGGTGGATATTCCAGTGAGCAGCCAGCAATGTTTGAGCCTCAGAATCATAGCTCATGTTGACTGGCTTCAGTTAGAAAACGAGTGTTCGGCTGCACTGCGGGGACTTCATTCGAAAAATGTGTCCAGCACAAAGAGCTGCGTTGGTTAGGCCATGCATTGCGCATGCCGAACCATAGTTTACCGAAGAGATCAGTGTACTCCGTGACCCATCCAGAGTGGCAGAAGCACACAGATGACCTGTCAGAAGTGTGTGAAAGAGATTACGGAAGTCTGGGTGCTGTCGGTGCAACTGGACTTCCAGGGTGGGGATCGCGTTACCCCCACTGCGTCTGGTTGGAGACACTGCAAGATATGGCTGATAGTCAACGTTAATGGCGTTCGTGTTGTCAGTTTCTATCCAGCTTGCCTGAATGAGTGTCTTGGGGGTGTAGGCATCTCGGAATGACTTTAGTAATCTAGCACTAAGTCCCTTTCCCATCCACTTGTATTCTTTTCTTCGCAATATGGCTTTCAAATGAATCACGACTGTACGTCAGCGAAGCATTCCTGTTTCACCCTGATGCTAATCCGTTGTTGATGATGATGATGATGACGATGCATGTTTGAGTCAAAAGATACACTACAGTTGCCTAAGAACTTAAAAGTCCTGGGTTGGTGTTCCTGGCTGCTAGGTCAACTTGGCTACTAGCCCTTTTTGGGCCAATTTCCGTACATTTGTCTTCGAATAAAACATCCTAATCCACCGTTCTCAGCTAAAGGATGCTTTCGTCAGAAATCAAATCTGAAATCTATTCATCTTATCACCACCAAGTTTCTTGGCATACCGAACAAATGTTTACAGATTTGGATGGGCAGTTTTTATTTCCTCGCATCTAAGTGACATGGTTGTCTCCTTCTGGTTCTTCCACATTCTTTCGATGAAATGGTCCTCATTACCAAAAACGTTCGTAATATCTTCGTCATTTTCAGCGGAATAACGTTAGGTTTATTTACTAGATAACTAGTTGAACTAGTTATATCCAACGACCAGTTCAGTTGCACTGCTGGAATTTCGTCTTGTGTGCTCATCATTTGGTAAGCCGTAGAAGTTCTGCGTAAGCAATCTTATGGACACGTACTAGCTGATACTCATATGGGATTGGAACCATTCCGAAGGTGTTTTGTCATGCCTACTTAGACAGCGACTTCCAAACTTGACCTCTGGCATCACTTCAATATCTTGGCTGATCTAACGATTGTAGTTTTGAGTTCAACTCTGCCTTGTTTTAGGAACTGGATGGATTTGCTATGCCTCTAGAATCTGCATTCACTCTATATCAATGTATTGTCCAGCCACTCAGTAGTGACCCTAACAGTTGCCACTTTGGTCAACCGAAACGGGTTGCATCCATTTCTGCTATCTGCAACACTAAATAAACATGAATTGTCAATGACCACTTCATGAAATCCGGTTAGAAAGCAGAACGTGAAGCGCTATTGGTCACTAGAACGCTAATGGAAAATGAAAAAAGTCTCAGTAGCGAAGCTACCAAGTGCTACTCGCCTAAAGACAAAAGAAATGATGAACTCTTACGTGTCTCAGTAGCGAAGCTACCAAGTGCTACTGGCCTAAAGCAAAAAGAAATAACGAACTCTTACGTATATCTGCTTTCGTTATAAGACAATAAATGACTGCATCACTGGTTGTAGTGTTTATTGATGAACTGTATGGTGAATTTCGTCAACAGCCCACGACCGGTCTCGCCCTTTTTGGGGCTCATCAGGTAGGCGCAGTCCCCGGGTTTTCTGTCAACCTTATGTTCTACTTGAAACCAAATTGCCCGAAATTAGCGAAATACACTCAGTTGCAAACTAATCTGGTTTTTCGAGAGACCCACCTAGAGCCCAGCTGAATCTCTCATTTGTGATGTTCTCAGGCAACAAATAGTCCTATGACCATATAACAGTGACCTAATTGACCCTGCAAAGTTTCCTGCCACGGCCCTGTATGGTGACATACAGGGGTCTTTGGAGTAGCCTGTTGACCAAAATGGCTGCTAGCACCATGCATTATCGGGTACTTACTTGAGTTCTAAGAATTCAGGCTGAACAGTTCAAGGGGAACGGTCAGAGTGTCCATCACGGATGGGATATTCTCATTTGGAGGAAGCGCTGATTCGCTAAACGCCATTGGATCCCTTGATAAGAGCTTACATTTCAAATCGATTGATTTCATTTAAACAGAAAATAAAGATGGAAACACTAGTGCGCCTCAATGTGAACACATTTGTCAGTCTCCCTGATAGGATCATATTCTGATTCTGTTCGGCTCACACACACGGCATAAAACTACGCTTCTGCAGGGTTGGATTCTTTCGGTAAGAACCGGTTATCGGCATGTCAGGCTGGACGGGTGCGTCACATCAAAAGACGCAATTGTTGTCAACACTGTAGTGAGTTCGTGGGGATAAGGATATCGAAAGGCTATTCACAGCGTATTTTGATTGGAAAAATGATGTCGGGCGGTTGGGAATTTGTCCGTAACCTTTGGTTCACAACTGTTACTTAGTAATCAGAACTTCAAATTAAAATTGAAGAACGGAAAAAATATACGGAAAAATATGTCTCGGCTGACCTGATCAGGTGCATACTGATCCTGCTAAAGAAAGGACATCATCATCATCATCATCATCATCATCATCATCATCATCATCATCATCATCATCATCATCATCATCATCATCATCGCCAGCATCATCAT
>NW_008751668.1:3368298-3375881 GCF_000715545.1 Opisthorchis viverrini
CACACGAGCTATGGTTCTGAGACAACGATTGTCGAACACCTGAAGACGTCTCAGTTCCGCTGCTCGAATAGGCCAAGTCTCACAGCCATACAACAAAACAGCCCGTACTGTAGAAAGGACGTCACGGGGAAACAGGTTTCTCGGCGCCTTTTCCAAGGGAAGTTAACACCTGATCATGACCGACGGAGGTTGCTTGTATGACTGAAAAAAGTAGCCTGTCTTCCGAAAGGCCTCTGTTGCGAACAATTACTACTTTGAACCTCTGAATAGGATGGCTGTTATTGGTTCCAGGCTGGTGAAATTGTGACCCTGGTAAGTTTTTCCCTCCAGTTTGTTTGCACAGTGATGTCTGAGTTTATTGTACGAATTACACTGACAGATTCTGGTCGATAAACACATCGCGAAATCCCAAACCTTTGCATTATGGACTAGTAGATCACAGTGTTCAACCGCCTCGACCTCCTTCCAACTCATTTAGGAGACGGATGGCTGGTTGATGCGTATTCAAACCCTCTTAAATCCTTTGAACATTCTCCATCAACAAATCCACTGAAGACTTTCAGAATGTACTGATTCTTTCTCCCTTAGGACATCTCGACTTCTCTTCTCTGGGGTTGGGCAACCTGCCAGTATCTTAGGCCTTCTGCTTCCTTCGGGTGGCATGGCAGCTAGGCACTGAAAGGGCACTACAGCTGAACGGTTTCAGATCACATCATCCAGTATATGTCACCTGTTGAACCTAAAGTTACTGGCTGCTTTTGGGACCAGTTACTTAGGTAATGTGATACTTGTCAAAACTGGCTAGAGAAAACTGCCCAAAGTGACTCGCCGATGAAGTGACTCGCCACAAAGAAAAAGGAACTCAGCTGAAACAGTTGCCTTTCTTGCATCAAGTCTCCGTTGGTAAATTACTGTCCACTTTACCGGAATCCGATTACTCTCTGACGACCTGGTGGACTTCTATCTTCCAAAAAGTCAGCTTGGTGATGTATCAAGCAAACTGTAGTTCCCATCCAAAGGTGATTCTCGTCAGTCCCCAATCGCTCAAAAGAAGAAGCGTCCAGCCGTTCTACAAGGCGGTCAGAACATCCTAGGCTTCGCGAATCGTGTAATGCGACACCAAACGTACTCGCACTATTTACGGTCTCTTCCGCTTTGCCTGAGGTTCACACAATGATATCTGGAAATGGACCATCTTGTACTGAAATATTTCACTCCATATCCTTCAGAACAAGGTGAACATTGCAAATCCAAAGACTAACTGACGTCAATTCGTATAGAAAGCTAACCGTCTACCTTGCCAGGTGATTATTCTGCACTGATTAGTCAACTGAGACAAGATTGCTTGTTGGTTATAGCGCAAATTTACTGACTGGAAAGTCCTGGGTCGAACCCGACCTCTGCCTCTTGATCTCTTCTGTCCAGGCTTGGGCAACCTGGCAGTATGCCAGCCCTCGTGCTTCCTTCTGGTGGCGTAGCAGTTAGGCACCGAAAGGTTGCTGCAGCTGAACGATCAGTCACCTGACTTGTTGATTAAGATCATCGTCGAACAGACTCAGTTCACGCTTGAAACACTGACCTAGTCTGATTTGAAAGCTTATTCGACGGTCGTTGGGGGGTCGTTGATGGGACTTCGAAATTTTCATTAGAAAGTTCATACATTACGTGAAATTAGCCTGTGCCGAAGAGTCAAGAGATGATGCGCAGCTTTATGTTCCCAATGAGAATTGCCAGTAAAGTTCATCACAAGAATCTTCATGGCGATTCGTACCCCTTGCCTTCCGGCTGGTAGTCAAAGGCTAGGCGACGAGATGCATACTGTTGATAATTTCTAGCAAGGAAGAAAGAGCTGTACCGTGTGCCACTGCTTCCAGGTACAGAATGACTTCACGAATCGTCGATTGAAACAGAACTTATTAATGTCGCTTTATTTCCGTTTTCACTCACTAGTGTCATTAGAAATTACAAGCCTTGGAGAAATAACCAAACTCTTCACGAATCGTCGATTGAAACAGAACTTGTTAATGTCGCTTTATTTCCGTTTTCACACACTAGTGTCATTAGAAATTACAAGTCTTGGAGAAATAACCAAACATAACTAACTACTGAATTCAAACACTAGACCGTTATTGCGCTCTGTGATGGCGCTGATTGGATTTTCTTGCAAACCCACACAGTGACCCTTCTAAAGTGTTACCTCCTCCGAGTGACAACCCGCCTAATATTAACACTTTTTGCGGAACTTTCCAAATTCGTGAATGAATTCGTTATGTAGGAAAACCGCCGTTCTGTACATCTCTGAATGCAATCACGACTGTTACATAAAATTGCACTTTGTACGTACAACAGGATGACAAACCTGCTGAATATGTGCAGGTATCAACTCGTGGCTTGCACAATCAGATTACCCAGAGTTGACTATGGGATGATTTCTGGCCGACCAAGTGGTCTGTTTCCAAAAATCTGGTGCGTATTTTCCATGAGGTAACTGGATAAGGACTACGCATGATGTTAGCACAGAGAGCCGATAGGCCGATGAGGGGGCGAGATGGACCGAGTGGTAAGAGCGCGAATTTACTGACGGGGAGGTCCGTGGTTCGAACCCGATCTCTGCCTCTCGACTTCCCCTGTCTAGGCTTGGGCGACCTGACAGTATCCCAGCCCTCGTGCCTCCTTCGTGTGGCATGGCAGCTAGGCACCGAAGGGGTGCTACAGCTGAACGATTACTATTTTATTATTAACTGGATAAGGAGTTTGATGGGTCTAAGTCGAAATTGGTACGACTTGGGGTCACTCTCTGTATGACAAAGAAACTTTCTTATGACCTATTCATGTTCACTCATGACTCAGCCAACCCTTCACGTCTGTCTTCCCTAACGAACCGACAGTGTTGTCTCGGTCGAGTCTTATCGATTTACTAAAGCAACTTTAAACGAACATAGTATCACAGTCATTATCTTACTGATGATGGCTACGCCTACACGTAACCACAGGAGGCCAGAAGATTGCACTTGAGTGACATTTCAACTGTTTGCGTGATCAGTGGACACCATTACGAGAAGAGGCAAACAGATATGATCCAAAGAATGAGTTTGAATCAAATTTCTAGTTGAAGTGTTCAACCGATCCATTTATTCAGGGATAATATACAGACGGCGCAGACTTAACCAAAGTATCACATCGAACGTTTGACTAAACCGTGACTAAATTCAAACCTAATGTTTTTTAGCGGGAGCAGAGAATACCCAGCCACCAACCAATTAACGGATCCAATAAGTAGAATAGTGCACCTGATGCGATTCAATGACGAAGCCACACTTATACATAGGGCAGTACTACCTTGACGAAAATCACAGCTTTTATGCGTTTCCCGCCCATTGATGTCTACCGACCAAGACGAAATTTGGATCCAAGGTGTGAACGCAACTCAGGCCAGATTTTCCGACATGTACAAGCGAACAAATGTGCATGAACCATTTAGTTCAGATATCACCAATCGGTGATTGATTTACACGAAGAACAAATCGACGCAAGTGCATTTATAGTACCTAGTTTGTGCTCTCCCTTGGATTGTCGATTCCCTTAGTGGCACTAAATCTCGTGGAAATTTGAAAGTCCATTGAATCTTGTGGGATGCTCAGATGCCGTAACCGAATCTGCTACAGCATTCACTCCCGCAAATTCTAATGCACCTACAGCAGCGACCATTATCCACTCGCTTGTACCATTTGACATCGTGATGTTTGTGTGCGGCACGATACGGCGGTGTTGGAGCAGGCGCATGAATTCTGGGGAAAGACTGGGTACAAATGACCAGCTTTCGTTAAATGGATTCAAAGGCTAACGAGACGTTACTGTGACCCTAATATCTGGTATTCCAGCTGTCTCCATTGGATCATAAGTGCCTGGCTGGACGCTACCCTTCGACGTCAGCTGTACTTTGATAATGACACTTTCGGCTCTTCTCACTGTCTTAAGCCGGGCGGACAAAATGTGGCCGCATTTAAAAAAAAACAAGTTGTGTCCGGAAAATAATACAAAAAACTTCACTACGATTTACATTCTGGTAAACATATGAGTTAACTGGCTTAAAAAGAACGGGTGGATTAAACTAAGGGTGTCAAAGCCATTTAACCATGTGATTTAGAATGCTGGAAGATCAATTTGTATGGCTGATGGCTGTTTTAATCGTTGACCATGTCAAGTGTCTGCTCTGACAACAGCTCTGACTGCCGCATGCACAGGTTACACCTATGCGAATATATCCGATCTGCTCCTTCAAGCCTGTAGGCTGAGCTACTGGTCTAGTGTAGATGCGCACTAAGAGAAGGGAGCAGAAATGAAAAAACTGTCAGCCTTACGTCTCAACCATGTGCTGGTGTTAGGGATCACCTAGAAGCTGGGCTGAATCTTCCCCTGAAGTGTCACCCATGTGTAATCAAAAATGGTCTTCTGAAAGCGGAGAGACAAGACCTGCCTAGGGACATCGCCTCACCGGAACCTAGTCGTGATTGTCCGCACTTTGTGAACTGATTCCTCTGAAGCGAACAACGCGCCGTCCAACCACTCTACCCAACACTTTACACTCTCTCACTATCCGGGAATCAAAACTGTAGCAGCTGGAACTAACGTGCGCATTGCACATAGTTTATGGCTGATGAATTGAACTGAATCGATGTTATATGGTTGTCGAAGCAGGCACGCGGACAAAGACTCTCAATGAACACAGTTAGCATCCCCATGAAATCCGCATTCGACATAGTTTATGGCTGATGAATTGAACTGAGTCGATGACATATGGGTGTCGAAGCAGGCACGCGGACAAAAACTCTCAATGAGCACAGTTAGCACCCCCATGAAATCCGTATTCTAACATCTGTCCCGAGTACATAGGGACCATCATCTCCCAAGTCATACTTTAACAATCTTCATGGACCGATAAAACTTGACTAATTCAGCACACAACAACACTGAGGAATGACAAAACATCTTATGAAAATAATTGATGCTTCTCAAAAACACTGGATGGTGAATTGCGGTGCAACTGCTGGATAGTTTTTTCATTGGATGAATTGGCATATGTCAGCCAAAAAGACGAAGCAATGTAGATGTTTGGTGAGGTACTACAAAGTCAGGGTTTTATACTTATAGAACAACGCATCACTGTGTGAATTTGGCCCCACAAAGTAGGTATTTATTCAGACATCTGGTTGATTGTTCGGACCTATCAAGCTGCTAAAAATGGCTTCTTTTGAATGATTTCCTTTCCTAATCTTTTACTCATTTAAGCGGCCATGAGTACCAGGAATTCATGGCGCACAACGGCTCACGATCATCCTGGAATTCACTCATGATCGATCCGGTTATCCACAACGTTCAAACGTGCAATTCTCATGAGCTTCAGATGATCACAGTAGAAAACCACGGTGAATGTCAATACGTAGAATAGTTTGGAATGCTTCCAAAAGGAATTTTCAGCAACCTTATAAGTAGTGTAGTACGTCTATACATGTATCGCGATATCTTGTGCTAACGTAAACACGAAGCGGCCTGGTGCAGCACATTCAGTTGCTTAGAAATATCATAAATGGGGGAAACAGCTAGGTTCCAGGTGAGTCTCTCGAGAATCCAAATTTGTTTGCAAATGAGTGTATTTTGCTACTTGGGTGTTATTTTTCTGAAATGGTCAACCTGGTTGCGACTGATGTTAGCGTGAATCTGTACCCATTTCCGTATTTAATAGTGAAATGTTTCTGTTAGCTACCTTTCAAATGCAGCTGGAGCTATTTTTCTATCATTCTTTATTCTGGAACTATCAAATAATTTGTCCGAATGCACATCCGGTCGTTTCAAGCGAGTGATTCCGCCTGCATTCCCAGGCCAATATTAACAGTACAAGTATTTTTGTTCAGACACGCGATTAAATTTGAACTCAACAGTCGTAGTGAGGTCGCTCTAATCTCAAGACCGTTCGGATTATTGAAACATCAGAATGCGCGACTAGATACGTGCACGGACAACAGACACTACTATATGGTTGGGACATCACAGTTTCGCAACCTGTGTACAGAGTGTTTGGTAGAACGTCGAGAGATAATAAGTCAAAGCACTGGTTTCAAAAACCAGCAACAAAACGTGATAACTCTGCTGGATGGAGTAAGGAGCACTTGAAGCAGTGGTTACATCTCAAACAATCCATGAGGAGTGAAAGTAACCTTTCGAAAATGATTCTGCAAATCAGGCCTCGCAGATTTTAATGTATCATGGACTGAGGACTTTGTCGAATTCATAGCGAAGCTAAGTCTTACTATGAACGTTCCAACAAGAGCCGTTATTCAGACAAATCTAATGTATGGTCTTTAGACTTGCTTGTCCTCTGTGCGCAATAATCTACGTGCGTCATCTTTGTTTGTTTGTTTGCCATTCAGTCGACTCAAAGTTCAGCTGGTGTTGGTCAATCAATAGAAGTCACGTGACGACCTCGTTGTTGCGATCTTGGCCGCATGACCTGCGATAAATCAAAGGGGCGTCGCTCGATAAGCGAAGTGAACTGTTTCAAGGCCCTATGAGCTATAAACCATTTCTCTAGTGTAGGGTTGGCCTTCAACAATGATGTAGAATGACGGTTTTTGCCAGACAATAGAATGATGACTGTTTTATCCTGCGGTTCAACACATCGACCCGACAGTGAACTCTACCTCGACACTCCTCTAGCCTGAATTTTGCCTTGGAGGTGTAAACGCACGTTAGTCGTTGTGGTAAAAGAATAATGGTTTTCGAATTTTCACCAGTCAGATTTATGCGGTGGGTGGATATCAAACGTTCCGTCTGCAAAATAATATGTTGGCGTAATTATACGGTTTTAAACAATGCTATCATAGTAGAATTCATGCTTTCATAGTAGATCCTTGTAACCCCACAACTATCAAGCATTGGTAAAATTCCCCAATGTTTACCTAAATTTTCCCCTCCTTTGGTTCTTTCATTTGCGTTGTCTTCAGCACCTCATTTGAATTGGATTTTTAGACAGGAGAATATTCTCCGCTCGAAACGGGTTGGTAACATCATTCATGAAACTGTCTATGCACAACCACTAGCCCACCGCTACGCACAACTACGCACTGATGATGTCACCTCGATTGGTGATGAAACGTTTGCAACCAAATTGCCCAGCTCAGCGAACAAGCCAACGACCATGCACGTCATGTTTTAGTTACGTTAGGAGAGTACGTTCAGATCTACAGTTTTCCCGCAGATGAGTGTCAGTTCTTACAGCCGCTCTTCCCTTAAAACCTGTTTATGGTGCGGTTGCATCGCAAACTACATGTTTAATTGTGAAGATTCCGGGTTTCCAAGTCAGCTGAACATTTTGATTCAAAGGGTCGTCCGGAATCTGATAAAACAGCTCTGTCTTTGCCATTTTTTAGAGAAATATCTCATTTTCACATCGGAATGTGTGAAACGGTGCTCAGGTACCAGACTAAGTGCTGCGCTGGTCATTGTCGTCTTCCTGGATGGGGACCCCGAGGCGGTCCACATCAATGGCTAGAGACATTGTCAGACATGGCCCAGTCGCGCCCACA
>NW_008751668.1:3378095-3399236 GCF_000715545.1 Opisthorchis viverrini
GGGTTGGCCACCTCTCTGTTTACGCCACTCTGAGTTGGGCATGGAAAACAGCGCTCTTTTCGGCTAACGATGGTTTGGCATACGCAACACATATCCTAACCAACACAGCTTCTGTGGATGAACACATTCTTCAATGGAAGCACCCGTTACACAACCCAAAACGCGCTTTCTAACTGCCTCATTACGGATTTGCCGACACCAACCCACACGAGCTAAGGTTCTGAGACAACCATTGTCGAACTCCTGAAGACGTCTCAGTTCCGCTGCTCGAATAGGCCAAGTCTCACACCCATACAACAAAACAGCCCGTAGTGTAGCTTGATACACACGTCCTTTGAGATTCAGGGATAAACCACTCTGACCCCATAGGTGTCTCGAATTAGCAAACGCGGTCCGTGCCTTGCAGATTCGTGCATTCACCTCATCTGTCACAAGACAATCAGAAGTAATACAACTTCCAAGATACGTAAAATGCTCTACAACTTCCAGTACCTCTTTCTGGATTGCACGTGGGTAACTAACCTGGCCGACATGAATTGTCTCATTATTGTGGGATAATGTGGAGCGTATCATTTGGGTTGTTTTATAGTTTGCCCATGCTACATCAGTACAACTTCCAGTACCTCTTTCTGGATTGCAAGTGGCTTGGTAACCTGGCCGACATGAATTGTCTCATTATTGTGGGATAATGTGGAGCGTATCATTTGGGTTGTTTTATAGTTTGCCCATATCAGCTACATCAGATGCTGGCGAGCTTCAATGATGGTTTTTGGCTAACCACTTTTCTCCCTCATCCTTGCAAAGCGGGGCAGCAGACCTGTGGAGGACATGTAGGGTCGACAGACAAAATCCATTTTGCAGACCTCCCCCGACCCCGTATATAACTTTCTACCACATCAGTTTCCCTTAACTGTGATGAACGTTCATCCAGGTAGCAAGACAGAAGTGATACACCTGTGTGATAAGACTGTTGGTAGTTGAGCTCAAATAGTTCAACGAAGAGCCAGTCTTCAGCGGGATTGTTACTGTCAATGATAAAATATGAAGGTTCTTGTTTCATGCTAACACGTTTGACAGTCTTGGTTTCCTTAAGTTTTGCACTGCTTAATTCAGTTCCACTACCACAGATCACTCACTTAAGTGCTATCACCTCTTAAGGTCCAGATGTGACCCTTCTCCCCCGAAGGGATCACCCGCTGAAGTGTTGTACTTCGTAATGGATAATGCAGTCGTGTTTGTGGCTTCTTTCACGAATTCACAACCAACATTCCTATTGTTCCAGTCAGCTTGCGTGATTCACGAGAAAAAGACTCGGATCGGCCAGTCACTATGATGAACATTAGGTATTAAGCTGACTCATCAACAGAGAAAACTGCGTTAAAGGTGCCTACCATTCAGGTATTGTAAAACACAACTGCGCACCATTCGGTCGTTCAAACGTGTAGATGTTGCGCAATTGAAGTGATGCTCAAGCAAACAACCTCAGAGAACTTCTTTGTTGTCTGTCTGTAGCATTGACATCAACAACCTTGGGAAAACGCAAATGCCACTGAAAAGTTAAAAATGAGCGAGGCATTTCTGACTGAGATATTATCATCTTCCTGGAGAATCGAGAAAGAACGGGAAATATCGGCCTCTGTCCGTACTCCATCCAGTCCAATTTTATTCAAAAAATGAACACCACAGTGGTGAACGTCCACCTAACCGCGAGCTCACTGAAAATCTCTTCACTATTCCTCAAAAGTGAACAAAACCAAACGCTATTGGGAATATGGTAGAAAGACGTGGGTAAATCATTCCTTGTGCATGAGAAACGCACTTTGTGAATTGTTGGTACGAAACCTGTGTTTAATGTTCTTACGGATGGGCAGTATTGGTCTCGCTTGAGGTTAGTTCTTTTCTGAAAACGAAATCAGTGGTGAACTGGTTTAAAAAACAGCAAAATGTCTACTGTCCACACCTTGCGGAGTGTTTTTCAGGTGGAGGTTTGAAATCTGCTTCAGAATCAATGAGATCTGCGCCAGAAAATTTTTATAAATCGGTTTGAATAGGTCTGTGGTTAGAAACCAAGAAATGAATACACACATGAACCATTATACGGCTACTGGAGTCTGTCTGCTTGTCACCACGTCATTCAGTGCTCGATTGAACGTGATTAGCGGCTTGGTCGAATCATCAACACCGATTGTCATTATGAATTTAACGTAGTAAAAAATCAATCGACTGTGTGCACCTGAGTACAGATACGATCGGCCACTGTAGGTTTGTTGTTGCTTTTAGACAGGCCTAGTAACCGTTCTGAACTGACTCTTGGTCAATTTGTCCTTTAGTTTGCGAACTCTCACACCCTTCTCAATTACGTATATTTCAAGATCCTGAACGTTTTGTGATGAAAACCAAATGTAAGGGACCATTTCGTTGTTTCGAGAAATGGTCATAACCAAGAAGATGAAAGACATGGCGAATGGGTGAATGGTTATGTAGACAAATCACAGTTCTAAAGCACATAAGATTGAATAGAACTTTCCGACAGCCGATCACAGGTTATATTCTCTTTTGGGCCGCCAGTTAAATGGATGTAGCTGAACGATTAAGGCGCAAAACCACTGATCAGTAAGTATATCTATGGTTTGGTTGCTCTTGTCGAGGTTATGGCAATCTAACGGCGTTTTCAGCCTTCGTGCTTCCTTCAAGTTGCACAGCAGTTATTCACCAAAAAGGCATTACAGATGAATGATCACTATTTCTTAGTTAGACGTAGTACCTGAGTTTCAGTCCATGTTAGATGTGCTAGTGACTAACATGTGGCGTTTAATGAATGTTGATCGTGTGACTGTTTATCTGATCGCCGAGCTTGGCAACTAACTTGCAGACGTTTCGTCACCAAGTGAGGTGACATCATCGTGATGATGCCATTATGGTGGGCTGGGTTATTTGTCAAATTGTGCGCATTTGGGTGGGTTGGTCTAAACTCGGCGAACTGATCAACAATCAAACAACACACCTGAGATATTGCTATGCAGTGTTCAAGCTCTTAGGGATATCAAGTTGGTTTGTAGGAGACGGATGATCAATAAATCAAAGCAGTACCCTGACAGCTGACGACAAGAACACTGGACTGGTTATACAGGCGGTATTGAATGAATAATGATGGACATCATCGAATATTCGAAAAGCGACTGTCCCCGTAAATGTATATGTCAGTTCGTTCAACAGTGTTCCTGAAGGTACACTGCTTACAAAAAGAGGGCTAAATAAACACGTCTCGGATTTTTGTGCATGAAGAGAAGTGGAACGCCTCAAGATTACCTCCAGGGTGAGTACATTCTGGTCAGGCTTAATGAAATACACCTTCTGTGCACTGCTATCCGGTACCAAAAAACCACAAGCCTGGTTGTTCAGGTAGGCTGACCCTAACCCTTCCCGTTGGTTCTGCGTCAGCAACGTCAGAGTTACTACTCAATTAATACGAGGGATTACTTTAAAGCAAACGCTTTCATGATGGCTTTCATGGTCGGCCGTTAGAGACATCCCTTCTGGAAAGCGGGAAAGCCTATACATGCATAAAATTTGTCAGAGTTCGATCAGACCAATTTTCAGATGAAGGACCACACTTCACTTCCTTGTTTCATGGTCCGATAGTTGAACTGAACCTTATCATCTCAGTCAGAATTACAAGAGTTTGCTGCTATGAGTTTCTGAGGCATACAAAGTAAAACATTTCCAGTGAGAATAAATTTATTGGAAGCAGGTGTACAGTCATGGAGAATATATGTTACGGCGTTCCTATATGTCTCACACTACCCTTTACTACCCTCCTGTATCCGACTACAGGACAATCTGGCTTATTAGAGTTGTATATAACCGTTCCAAACAGATTTTGCTTGAAAATGTCAACTGCTGAACAAACCCTTAGTCTTGGACAAGATGACTTTTGGGAGAGCACCATAAAAATCTCCAAAAACGATTTAGCGTCCCACGTGAGCGAATCCCCCTTCGGGGGTGGGCTAGGATGTGTCGTGCTGAAACAATTTTTTTATGCTGTTGAATAATGGCTATGCGTATTGCAGGTAATTTTTTTCTCAATGTGGTTAGAGGTTTGAAAACAGAATTTTTATCCGGAACGGAGTGGCCCAATCAATAAATTGGGAAAGATTGTTCAGACAATGTTTCAAGAGAAAACCTCAGGTTAATCCCGTCAAAATGTGGCGTACAAAATACCTCACTTAAAGCTTTTGCATGATTTTTCACTTGTTCTCAACAGTTTGTCCGATCTACTCCCGGTAGAGCAAACGCTTCACAAGATGAGTTCAGACAATGCGTACTCAGACTTCAGTAAGTTAGCCAAGAGGTAACGATCAAGAGTCCCGTTAGAACCGGAAGATCAATTTCCTTGCACTTCGGTCGATTACATCGTCTCTGTTGAGGGAATACAGAACTAATTTCGTTGGTTTACTGGTTGCAGCCTCTTCGGATATCAGCGAATAAAAATCACCAAATAGGACACAACCGAAACTCCCGAAAAAAGGTATCAAAACTCATCAGAAAGTCAGTATTCACACTTTTAAAGTAAAAAAACCTAAGGAGGTTACACAGGGGCATACTTTGATAGCCTTGATGCTGTAGGTCTGTCAATGGAAAGCAAGAATTAAGATAGTTTTACTAATGGATCACTCACTCTCACCATCACAGTGTTCTGTTAAGCAAAGTGAATAGAATTCTGCCTGAAGAGGTACGGTAATGCAATGAACTATTAACTTACCTTTTAATAGACGGCGACTAAACCAGCAAAACACGGCTGGTGAGAAGCTCACCGAAGTTTATTGTCTGACATCACTCAGCCCAGATTACTGGATATTTCGGAGGAGGTGTACTGGAAACGTCCTAGTTTTTGGGTCTTTCTTTGATGGAAGACCATTCATCTGCACCCATAGTTCTAAAAAAACATATATGAAAGGAACAAGTGCTATCTTTCAGAAATTATTAAGTTATTGAGTAATGCTTATCCTTTTGCTGCCAGAACAGTAAAGTAGCAGCGTCATGTAAATATTTGTAATGTACTACTTATAAGGTTGATGAAAATCCGTCGAAAAAAACCAATTTGCAAATGAGTGTATATTCGCTAGCAGCGTCAGTTTACAGTTGAAATTGTCCTGTGGATATTCTACTGTCAGCAGCTGGATCCTCCCCTTTCCACTCAGTGTTTTGGTCTGGCTTAGCGTTGCGCCTTTCGCATACAGAAAAACATGGATGGCGAGTTGCACAAATCTACACATTACATTAGTGTTAATCAGAGACTAATCGGATTGCTTCACTTATGCCTTCCTTCAGTTGAGTCTCACTTTAACACCAAGTTCACTTGCAAATGAGTGTATTTGGACATTCACGTGGTACTTAGCTCTCATGAGGAACCCGAGAAGGATGGAAACTCTGGTTGCTGAAGTTTTAACTTGACCTTATTTTGAAGAATCCACTTTCACTGATAATAACTGTACCATTCGTCAACTATTGGTTTGTTTCATGCGTCTTCTCTCTAATTACCCTTTGGGTTTCTTAAATAAGAACTAAAATGGATAGCTGCGCCCGCTTTGGCTTCATGTCCTTGAATGCAGTATGTTCAGCTTCACTTAGCTGTAATCCCGGTTATACAGAAAATCGCGCATTGCCGCTAGCCTACAGTAAATGTGGCGTAGCTCAATACACATACTAGTGAGCCCTGATTATTACACTTTAGCAGTGTGTGCATGGCAATAGACGTTACACAAACGAACTTTTCAGCGGCTTTCGAAGTGGAATCAGCAAATCACGAACTCGGTCAAAGGTTGTGAAGAAACCTGAGCAAGCCTATGAGCACTCAAGGCTAGTGTAGTTTGTCAAGAGCGGATTGTTTGAACCCTACTCATAGAAAAGAATGTGCTCGGTAGTGGGTCGTCCGCAGTTTTCGCCGACCTTACGCGTAGTACTGAAACATATTCCGATATTAAGTAGCATTCCGAACGGAAAACAAGGCGGCCTTTGTGTTGTACAATCAGCTGAAGAACAGTATAAACAAAAGATTCTTCACCCGAGCCTTCCGCTTCCAGACCAATTTAGTTTTCAATTTAGTATTTATCGTAAGACTAAGTTTCCTTTGATCCCGTGTGTGAAGTTGTCGTCAGCAGTTTCCATCAGAGACAGCAATTTCAGTGCTGACATCGAGGTACAAACATAAAGTTCATCTAATTATATTAAAGGCATAAAGTGAAAAAAGAGAAAATCAGTGGATTCAAGCATTCTGAGGTGCCTACACCCCTAAGCGCTCAATCAGACAGTCTGGAAACTGAAAGCACGAACTCCAGTGACATCGGTCAGTCGCCACTTGTGGTGATGTCTCCAGCCAAGGGCAGGCCGTTTCACGGGGACACGATCTTGGAAGGCATGCAACACCAACAACATCCAAACCCTTCGAAATCTCTTTAAACCCCTCTACTAAGTTGCGAACATGCTCATACGGTAACACCCTGTTTTCCCTATGGCATGAGAACAGGATTGTCTGATCAACGAGTTTCAACTCACAGTCGAAGAGCAATAAATCGCTCGTCCGGAACCAAATGTGTTGTCATCTGCTAGAAGTGACCCAAACAGAGAAGGTGACTCGTCCATTTGATCCGAAGAGTTTTTCGCAGACACTGTAAGTGAATTCATCCAAATTCGGTCTAAATGGCGACTGGCTTTAGTTGCCGTTTGGCTGAATGGTTGATATCTCATGTTGAGCTGTCGGTGCAGAATGATAAAGTACAAGCATTTTAGAAACATTCATGTTCAAGCAATGTATATACTCATTAAATCCCGGTAGAATGGCTATTCACGATTGTCCAGTCATTCTTTCTATTCAAAACGCCTTCTAACCAAGTGAGTGTTCGATGGCTCGAAGGCCCATTTGCCGAGAGACAGAAATTGAGGTACTGAGTAGAATTCAGATAAATTTAACAAACATTCTACTGGTTCTCAAATCGTGTAAAAGCCTGGCTCTGGGAAGATGCCTCTGACGAGAGGGCATGCGTACTGGCGATTTATCCGTAAGCAACTCGTGACGGATGTACGAACACCGGTGCATCTGTGGTATCTTTCAACCTTTGAACAGAGAGAAGTTGGACTTGTGGAGCACAAGTGCTTCAATGAAGCAGCAGTCGCGAGGTGTCAATGAATATGGTAGGATTAGTTTGCTCTCATTCCGAACAATGAAGCTATACCGCTGGTGCTTTTGTAGGCATAAAAACCAAAGTGTTTCTGGTACAGAACATCACCGACAGTCACTGTTGTGTAATATGGTTTCGGGGAAGTGCGAAGCTATTCGGAAACGTATGAGAAGTAATGAGTGACGCCAGTATGGTGTTTGGGATCTTTGCAATACCATTATGTCTAGGTTGATCGATGAATCACAGAAATCACCCAAGTGTTCGTCCGTCAGTCTTATTCCATGGAACAGACGCTCACATTTGGACGTAATTTGGTTCTGCCGTGTTCCATTTTGGGGTGGGGGGCATCACTGTACACACAATGAAGAATAACAAAAGTTGTTATTGTACGTCTTTCTGTGTACGAACACATGTGCGAGCTGAAGCTGTTAGCTGGTGAAAATGGACACTCCTACTATTGTTTTTAACTGCCGCATAATTGTGATCGACAATTGTGGAAACCAAGCACTGGCGAAGAATTCCCCAACAACTCGATTAAAACCCTGTGCCAACTTGATGTGGACTGACACTTCTTAGAAGGGCCTCAATTCTATCAAAACTGTATGGACGTAATACTAGCAACTGTAACCTTGATGATTCGCCCACAAGATAAGTATGATATGCGGGCTTTTCTATCCTGTGTCACTTGCCTTGGTCTCTCATAGCGCAACTTTTCAAAGCTATCTTTTATACATCAGTACTTGTCATTACCACTAACCAAACTACCTCTCGAAAGAGAGCACTTTTATTTAAGTCTACAGAGAACACTCTACCTAACTGATCTTATGGACGTAATACTAGCAACTGTAACCTTGATGATTCGCCCACAAGATAAGTATGATATGCGGGCTTTTCTATCCTGTGTCACTTGCCTTGGTCTCTCATAGCGCAACTATTCAAAGCTATCTTTTATACATCAGTACTTGTCATTACCACTAACCAAACTACCTCTCGAAAGAGAGCACTTTTATTTAAGTCTACAGAGAACACTCTACCTAACTGATCTTTTTTGCGGGGGGGGGGTGGATGAGAGATAGGGAAGTTTTCCCCCAGATTTTTTGGCTATGTTGTCGAAAAAACATCTGGCTGTGAGTCATACTGATTTATCTTATGTACTTCTCTTACGTATGTTACTGTACAAGTTCACTGAGGTCATCCTTTGACATGTACAGTGGTACTGGTTCACTGAGTACAGTTAATAACTGAAGCAGTGTCCCATCACTTCCTATATGGTATCAACTCCGACTGTTTTCATGAGGACCATTCCAGTGGTCATTCCTTCCAAACCAATATCAGTTATGAAACGATCGTGAGCGATTTCCTGATCGCGCTAATCCTGGAGTTACCAACCACCAATCAATACAAAAGTTGATTGTATCTCTATGATAAATGATCAGATGTTTTCTCCGGATTCCAAAAATTATAGACAAAATGATGCTTTCATTACACAGCGCAGTTCTTTGCCCTTGTATGTCGCACCAGTGCATTCTTCATTTCGGCGAACTTCGAGAGAGACCTGTGATCACTGGTCGAAACAGTCGACTTCAGTGGGCTAGAGTGGTCGTTTGCGTACATCCATTCGTTTTAGGAGAACAAGTGTACAACCAGTGACATGGGGACCGATTCCATTCACCAAACACCACTTAAAAAGTAAGAATAAACTTGATCTGGTTCGTGGCAGACCAAATGCAGTCACGTGATGGTAAAATTAGAAATGTCCTTTGTTCGGGTTTGTAAGATTTCTCTGGGTCTTGGGAAAGTTTTGGCAACGAGCTTATTATCGACAGCTGGAACTATGTTGGTAGCAACATGGAATCTCATTGTCAGGTTTTACTCCACTATCCAAAAGCGACTCCTTTTGCCTTCAATACTGTCAAGGTTACACTCATTACCCACAAGTCATCGTACCAAAACTTGCCACTGGTCAAGATTTTAACCAGGAACATATTTGTACATTTGTCTCTAGCAGAAATTCTGTTTGACCGAAATTGCATTGCCATCCTACAGGCATGATTGAACACCACATTTCATGATCTGTATGTTGGTTCATCCATGAATGATAGATTCTGGACCGAAGTAGGTATCTTATGATCTTAAAGCTACGAGGTGCAAATCGATAAAATTTAAAACAAATTCTACGAGTGGCACAACTGGCGGCTGGTTATGCTATAGTGGACCCTATTTGTTATACAGTAAGTTGTAGTCTGACGGGAGATGGTGAAATGCTCTCCTCAGGTTTGTCACTGTCTTGTTCCAGCCACCATTAGTTGAATAAATTGACATAGTTATCCGGCAATTACATACCCATATCCTTACAATTGTATCGTTATCAGGGGTTATGTCCACTGTGACCGACACTGGACTCATGCGGCTATCCGGTGCCACCTTACGCTTGGGCCTTTGGTCACCGGTAATCTTAAGTTTGGCTCTTTTCAATTTAAACTTGCAAACTATTACGCGGGGGGGGGGCTTCTGGTTTTGTGCTGATCTTTACCACGGTGCTAGGCTCACATGGAAATTACTCAGAGCTTATCGCCCTAGAGCAGAGTGGCTGTGCGGTAAAATTAATAGAACTGGTGTTTGTGAATGTCATAAGTAAGGGGGCCTTAAACCTACGATCAGCTACTCACACCAGAATGATGATGGTGAACATCACGTGATTGAAGCAGTGTGATACAGTTTAGATCGAAGCTACTTAGAATGTAATCCGCCTTGGCTTAGAGCTGGCACCACATTTGAGCGAATCAATGCACCAACACCTGCGGATAAGTAGAGGTCATTTGTGTGCAAGCTTTTCCAATCGTAGCAATGCACACATACGCGTTACTTATTTCATAACCTTCTCCACGGATGCCACTCTTCGGACAATTTAGCAGACTACATAAAAACGCTCCAATAAAGCATCCTTCAGTAGAAACACGGTAGCCCAATCGACTGCACGAGGTCTTCATTAGGGCCAATTATTTAAACAAAGTAAGCGATCACTCGCCCTAATGCTTATAGGTCTTTCTTAAAGGAAAGTGACCAACATATGGTTGTGATTGAAGCATAGCAGCCCAGTCTAATGAACAAGACATGAGAGAATCTAGGTGATACCGTGTATGTTTTAGCGTGGTTACCCAACAAACCAGAGTATGTGTGAAGACTTGGTTACGAATGTGCTGAACCCTTGCAGAAGCAGGACAATGAATAACACGGTGGATGAATTAACCATGACGCAGAGAGTATGTTTGGTGAAACGATTAGTAAGACGTTGGAAGGCAGGATCGATCTTCTACTGACAAAGAATAGATCAAACTGCTTTCGATTGCAGTGCTAGTCATCCAGTCTGTACGACAGACAGATACAGACAGATACCCGGACCTCCAAAATTATCCAGAAACACTACTATATAAAGGACTGTCTTGATGCAAAAATGACCATCAGTCTACAAACATCACTTGCATCTCACTCAAAATTATTGAATGAGTTGAATTCGCCTGTGGTTGACAAAACCAATTTTGACCAATGAAGGGAACTATTCACAAGGTTGCTGAAAACTCTCCGACAGTCCACGACCGGTTTCGCCCTTCTTGGAGCTCATCAGGTAGGCGCAGTTCCCGAGTTTCCGTCAACCTTATGTTCTACTTGTACTCGGATTGGACTGTTTTCGAGAAATACACTCACTTGCAAATCAATTTGAAACATGAGGCGGCCCGTGTGCAGCACAATTCAGTTGTAGAACATCATAAACGAGAGACTCAGTTGAGTCTCTCGTGAAAACCAAATTGATTTGCAAATGAGTGTATTTCTCAATTTTGACCAACTTTCTCGCCCGGCTTCTCTCATCTTTGAGGGAGTTCATCTCATGAGATGACATGACCGTACCGCTTGATTGCACTAGTTTGTTGCCATCTAAGCACGCATAATGACCTGTCACTTTAGGCGTCACGAGCCATTTTTGCCTTTTCTGAGACCCCCCGCACACAGAGAGTACCGCGTCATTATGTATGTGGGTCGACTGGAGCACTCTGAGATTGGTCCTTCGCAGAGTGTCTCATTAACCTAACTCAATTCTGCCTTCTTATCAGGTTCTCGCGGCCATAACCATCTATAGTATTCAGACCTGCTCCCGGCCGCGTATTCTAGAGGTTGTGGAGCACGGGCCTAGAGCAGAAGGAAAGGATTTTTTGTTTTAATTGTGACACATGTTTTACCCCAGTTAGGGTGAACACGCAGACAAATCAAACAGTTCATCCTAAAGATGGGGATTAGTTCATTGGAAAGTCAGTACCAGGATTAGACTCAAAAGATTCATCTGCTTGAACCTGACGGGAAATCTTCCCTTTGGATTTAAGAGTACTAATACCTTGACGTTCATTCGTTCTCACTGTATTTTTAGTTTGCTAAACTGCTGTCAAATGTACTTAATCATGGGGGAAACACATGAACCCGACATTTTGAACGTCCGGTTAAGAAACGTACGATTGGATTGCACTCTATTTGTGGCAAAGGTAAGTTATCCAAAGTTGGAAATGTTGACGGGACTAGAGCCGGAACATGGCTATCGCCAAGAACCATAAACGTTTTTCAACGATGATTGTTGAAGTGAATGAGGAACCCGAGTAGTCGAAAAGTATTTGCGTCGGTTTTTGTCGCCGAAGATAAATTTTGCAATTATCCTGTGCCACGATAGGTAGTACAGTTGCAGAATGACAGCTTTTAGATGTCAGAAAATTAGTCCAACCAGAATAGCCTTCAGAAATACTCTACCAAGGTCTCTATCTCACGGTGCGTGGGCACAACCTAGAGAAGTCTTGACCAACAGCACGCGAGGCGAACTACTGAAGTAATGAATTTTCCTGTGATCCGAATTCCGACCATACCTATGCGCGCTTGGCTAGTGTGGACAGCCATTTATTTAGCAGCATTTCAAGCCTCTCCAGCAGCGCTTTAAATTTCGAACGACATGGACGAAGTCGATTTTTTTCAATCCACGTCGATAAATTAATAAATCACAAGGCTATCCCCAGACTGAGCTGGGCCAAACTCACACTAACTGTTTTGCCACTGATGACGTCAATGCTCATGGGAAGATGGGAATTGTTTCCACAGGTCCTACGTTATTTTCGAAAACAACACTAGCTCATGGTAGCGAAATTACGCCACCACACCGAGTTTACGGGTACTTTTTTATACGGTCGAACCCTAAAAAAACGATCATTAACAGTGTTTTGGAGGGATAACTTTCTGTGCACGCCGAACGTGCTATTCAGTAATTTACGATCAATTTTTGGTTCTTTGTTTGTGAGGTAATGGAATTTGTTCTTAGCAAGCAAATTTGGGGAGATACTCTCAACTGCACCCCAACCATCATCTTACATCGTATCAGTTCATGCGAACTTGGAGACTAAGAAGCAAAATGAGGTATTAGCGGGAGAACCAAAAAGGGACCAAATAAATTCACCGTCTTAAATGTTCTTCCCTCGAGCGACGTACGCGAAAGACGCATTAAGCTTCAGTTGGGCCACTATTCAGGTTCTCGAGTTATCTTACTTTGACGTGGTAGGACTTATAGGTCAGTAGAAAATCAGAAGGGGTTCAACAGATCATACAGTAATAAATTCAAGTACGAAGAGGCACTCAAACTGTCTGCCTCCCTCTTACAGGAGGAGTGCTCCACCAAACTATCGAGGATGCTTGTTGCTTATAACGCTTATGACCAGACCCTCAAAAATGATTTGATACACTTCTGTCCAGTGAACCAGTAGTTGATATCTGCCATTGTCACTTATGAGCCCCATGTGCGAATTTCACAGTTAGTCAGGCATTTATGTTGTCCAGGTAACCGGGGTGGTTTTGTTTAAATTGCTGATCTGTAGAAGGAGAGTTAATAGATCATAGATTGAGAAGTTCAGGTACAGGTAGCATGAACCCCTTGCCTGATAAGCTCCCCGCAAAGACTTAACCAGTGGTGGTGAACTACCGAAGATTTTTCCTGTTCAGAAATCTTTCTGCTAGCGTCACGTTTTGTGATCGTCACTATAGTTCTCCGTTCTGCAGTGAAGCTTCTGACAGCTTCTGAGTTATTCAGGTCCGAATGTTGATCGATGCAGTGACAAGTTGTGTTCATCGTGGTTGCTTACAGTTGGTTACCCTGTTGTAAAGGTTGACCCACGAAAGTTTTATTGCGTGGTTTCGAGAGTATTTAGCCTGTCAGTCAAAATACATACATCAGGAAATGTCATTCATCAACTTTACAGCCAATTTTACATCAAAATAAATGATCTCGGTAGATATATAACGGACTAGGTGACGTGCCATTGTGTCTTCTGGGCATGTCGATGGGGAACTACTTTCGCTCCGTCCTTAAGTTCGTCGGTTCAATGAATACCTAAAGTTTGCCTAGACCCAAGACTTTTTAGAAACTACAAGCATGGTCCTGTGGCACAAATGTGTATAATTCGAAAAGACACTCAACAAAACGAACGCTTTTGTTATGGTATCATATGTTACCATATGTGCGGCTTGTGCAAACAAAGTATGGATATTCGGATGGAAAATTATCGGTATCGAAAGCTTGACGGTGTAACGAGAGGAAAACTTCTGCAAAGGCCCACGCGTTGCGAAATGCAACGGGGCTGCCATAACAAGTAAGAGCGTGTCAAGGATAGGCTATATCTCTGGATAATCCCTTGATTCGCGCTCGCATGACCCTTGAGACACTTAGCTGGATCCTAGCCAATCTGTTATTCACCTATGGCGTGGGTGGGTGAGATGGTTTTTTGAGTTGGCCTCCTGATTTACTAAGGGTGCAGCTACACAACCGGAAACGCACACTGTTTTTAATATACCATTGTCTCGAACCATTTTAGCAAAACCACGGATGACATCATCCCTAGGACAAGTTATTCCCTCATTTGCATCAAGCGGCAAATAGCTGACTACTCTTTGTGTTAAACCATCCAGGGTAGAACGCGGATACGCTGAGAGAAAAACTCCGCTCACACACTGATCTCTTAAGTGGTATGGTTATTATGGACATCGTTGAAATAAACTGTTCTACACTCATAGATAAACCATATAAGTGGCGCTGTGCACTCAGTATAGAGGTTTCTGGCTGGTATTGTGCTTCCCCCTATATTGAAATTAGCTTTAATACGGTTGTCTGGTCTCTCTATGAAGTGTAAAACTCCACTGAAGCCACCCTGCTTTGAAAGCTGTGTAGTTATGAAAACAAAAATCATGGGTAAAGGTATAGTCTCGGGGTGCTCCTCCTAGAAGTAGTGGTCGTAGGATGCAAAGTAATGAAGATATGGAGAAGCCCAGTGGAGGTATCAGCTTATTCTGATGAAGATTAGAGCATAGACCACCGTTATCCAAGCCTGAATGGAGACAAATATTTGCAGATATGAAGATGTAGTTTCGTAAGCAGAGGCTTGCAAAGAGGAAAAATCAGTGATTACTTCAAAATTGTGACCACTGCCTTTCGGTTGTTTCAACAAAGCAGGAGAAGGTTGGATTTTTTTCATGCACGCAAGTTAATGCATTTGTAGTGTCTGTAATCCGTTGTCGCATTTACCATTCTTCCTGAACTTGAACCACAATTTGTAACTGTCGTTCACATTGTATCATGACGTTTGTTTTAATGTTACGAATACACAATTTTCCGGTGCGACCCACTTTTGGTTGCCATTATATAGCAGTTTTAATTTCTCCTGCTAACATTCTAGAACTTGATTTCATCCACAAGTTTTCAACATGATAGTAAGAGGTATCCATGAATCTCACACTACTGCCCATACTTAGTCAACCAATCAGGATATTAAAACAACAAGAACTTAAAGATCAAACCTTTGACAATTAATCAAACTAATTTTCTATCGCAGTGGTTGTGATATATTTGTTTGTGCTTCTAATACACAACTTTTTTCATGATGTACTACCTTCTTTTCGAACAAATCCTCCCCTTGACCAAACCCACTGCTTTCCGAGTCTACTTCATAGGTTCTATGTGCACCCGTAACCACTCATAAGCTTTGGTCAAGGGCGCCTTAGTTGCAAAACCTTTGTGAGTAGAATAGAACTTTTGCACCGGAATGTTGCATTTTGTTGCGTATGTGCTCACACCAAAAATCATACTAATATGCTCTCATGCAGCTCACCGAATTTCACTGTCCACTGAAGCAATCGGACTCTTAGCAGAAAAAGTCTGTTGGAACAATTTCCTAGCATCGCGGAGACCCCAGGATGCCTAGATGGGGCTCAAACTTTTGAACTGGTACTCCAAACTCAATTGATTGCCTCTTTTAGTCCATCAGGGACATTGTGCGAATACTGTGCGTCATCAGATTTCCATGATGATAGCAAATATGCTCTTGGATGACGGGGAGCTTAAGATCTTTATTTCTGGAAGCAAATAGTGGTCTCTTGGAGTTATGTGACCGTTGGGTGCACAACTGGTTTGTCACTCACATGGCAGAATATGTTATGGGGCGTACACACCTAATAAACACAAGATAATGACTCCCGCAGTAAATGTTGCTCCATATTGGCCAGAGTCTGCCTAGTACGAGTATTGAAAGATTAGAATACCTCAATTTAACGTATATCACGTTTTGGAATTTCATGTGGTTTTTATGAATACTTGAATGGAACTGAGACGTCATCGTCAACACATGTTTACGGAGTCTTAAATGACTAACCTTTGACTAAAGCAGCAGACTCGGGGGTTCGAATAGATCATACAGGTGCGTAAGTCAAGCAGCGTCACGCGAAACAGAAGCGGATGGCGACTGGTTGCAGAATCATGCCTAAATAATGGTCGTAGCATTCAGACGCATGTAGATATTGATGTATGCGAATCAAAAATAGCTT
Source organism: Opisthorchis viverrini (assembly GCF_000715545.1). Taxonomy (NCBI): domain Eukaryota; kingdom Metazoa; phylum Platyhelminthes; class Trematoda; order Opisthorchiida; family Opisthorchiidae; genus Opisthorchis; species Opisthorchis viverrini. The sequence continues at coordinate 3,394,169 of NW_008751668.1, forward strand.
TGATGCAGATGGGGACAGGTCGATGTTGGGTTACGCACACTGACACGTCTGCGCTCATTCAGCGGCAGCTGCAGCTGAATACGCTCTCGATCAGTGATGTAGCGGAAAAGTTTTGGCTGTCCTAAACCCTCTAAGATAGGCTCTTGGGAGACAGAATGACCCTTGTAGCGGACATTTCCATGCCCCCCAAAACCAACTCCACCTAATTCGTCTGGTACATGCGACAAAGAACCCGTTACTTCGGCGTTACCAATCTATCGTAACTGCTTTCTTTTGTACCTGTTATAACCTACAGAAAATTTGAACATAAGTGAAAGTAAGGATTGGCTGTTCTGTTACTGTCCTTTAAGGTACAATCTCCTTGGAATAGGCAAGCCTGAAACCAAGTAATGGCCCAGTATTCGGTCGCGGCATATAGTGTGAGATTTGTGATCGTCTTTATAGCTATAAGACTGATGCTCAGTTGATTTGCCAATAACTAAACAGCGCATGCCAGTTGGCAACTGTTTAAGACCCGGGAAATGGTCCAGGAACGTACTCATAGTAAACTACAAATATGTAATTTATTAAGGTCATTTGAGGTATTTTTCCTGCTGGAGCACTTTGATGGACATCTTAAACCACGGTTTACAAAGAGTTAACATTAGAAAGCAGGACGCGAAACGTTATCCAAGAGTATCAACTCAATATATTTACGCATAAACCCTTATTGTTTAAATTAAGTATCATTTGTAAATACCAGAAAATGTGTTCTGATGCGCAGAATGGAACAGATTTAGCCATGTGCCAATCAGTGTATTTGGTGATTGATGGTATGGACGCGAACTTATACAATAGGCCGACATTTCTCAATCAAATTATTTTAGGTCAGTTTTGATATTTATTCAGCAAATCAACTGAGTATTTCTATCTTTATATCATCCTTCTAGTATCTGTACGCAAAAAACTGTCAAAAACTCGAACACTTCAAAAGACATTTGATAGAAAGACGCCGATTAAGTAGCTTTGCATAAAGGTCAAATGGTGATTTTCAAAAAATATCGCCAGACGACCTTGGATCAAAGTCATACAATGGGCGACAGCCTTGGATCAAGGCCATACGGTGCTAGACAGCCTTGGATCAAGGTCAGGGAGTGCTCCCTGAATAACTAGCGGGAGGCCATCGTACTTTTCGCACTCACTAGATTGTTCATAATTAAGCTGTTGTACTCCTTGGCGGTGAGCCGGCAACAGGCATTGGAGCGGGGACAGTGGTAAGATATATCAAATAGGCTTATAGTTTCGGCCTGGATATGATAGTACTTCACTGTCCTCTTCAAATATCACCTGGCACGTGAGTTACATTGTAGCACAAATGGCAAAGAAATACAACTTTAAAGGCTTTAAACCCTGATGGTAACCGGAATGCGTGGACTGATCAAGGGGACAAGGGCACCCAGTGACGAAGTTTCTCACCACATTGCTCATTCTCTTTTACACCCTGGACTGACGTTCCGTCTTTCGAGCTTCAACCCAGCTGTGGCGGGTTCACATTGCTATTCCTTCAGTGCTAACAGCAATAATAACAAAAAATTGTTTCATTTCCCAAATTGAGACGAGCATACGAATGGCATGTGGCTTCATGAATTCATGGTGGCATATCTTCCACCTTCACTGTTCCGTTGAGCAAGGCGTTTGCCCTGGATTGCGGATGCACGTTTGATGCGCGTGAATGCGTTAGCTGAAGAATTCCTTTAAACCAAAGTGCATGAAGCAATGGACGCTTGGTGTCGCATAGTAGTGCAGCAATCCTTCTCACAGTGATTTTTTTCAGCGACTCCGATCCTTGGATTCTGTGCACCACTTGGTATAGACCAACCGAATACTGAACATGTTCGACAAAATTCACAGGGTCGATGCAACAATCTTCTTTGACGTGGCTGAGCGGAAGCGACATTTTAGTTTATTAAATTTCCTCCTCAAAGTAGATCCTGGCACCCCATTCAGATAAATAGCTTTCTAAACGATAGAACCTCCCTGGTTGTTGTTGGTCACTCATCATCACCGAAAATAAAATTAAATAGCACACTCCCAGCAAGGCCCTACGACTTCTAATGTGCGCTGACGACATGCATTCTCTCTGCTTACTTTGTGTCCTCGATGTCTAGCTTGTATGTACCGCCAAACTGACGGAGCCCGGTGGGAACTAACCAGAGTAGTGAAACAGGCAAAAGCCTGGAACCTTCCGAAGAACTAATTGCTGCCTACGATAACGAACTGCGTGACAATTACAAGATTTACACAAATGAAGGCCATTATGCCAAGACCCCAAAAATACCCACCATCTCGTCAGAAAGAATGCTTTAGGCTGGTGAATTGTTTGATATGTTGTGCAACCAGTTTTCCAATAACGGGCAATTGAAGGCGACTATTCTTAGTTGAAGTGGAGATATTCAGTCGAGACAACAGCTATTTGCCGGGAAAATGTTAGTATCATTCTCTGTCATCCTTGGTGAATCCATCAATTTTGTTGCAAGCTGCTAACATATTTTGTTCTCATTTCGCAAGGTCACAGCCAGTATGTGACGTAGAACAGTTATTTTCTGGAGCCACATGGGCTTTATTGAAGAGCCATTTAAAAGAGTTTGCCTACAGGAAGCAGAACGTTTTTTGCCGGGGGCCATTAAAGTCTCCAAATGGACTTTCTGGGTGCAAGGGTGAGCTATGCCCAATTGAAATCGAATGCATACCAGGCAGACCTAGCAGCCCATAAGCATGTAGGCGATGTTTTGGAACAGAAGCTAGCGTGGTCATCTAGATAACCCACTAGAATTTTTGATCGCTGCGCTCCTTCATAAATCTCCAACTATGAACAAAATATGACCGGTTCTGTGAGAACAGGGACATTTGCAAACTGGCTTTGAGAAGGCGCTAAAATAAACAATGTCGCACGTTTGGAGGTTCTAGTAGATCGCCTTCGATTTAGGGCTTGCAGAATGCAGCGGTAAGTCTAAATTTCACAGCACAAGCTTGGTGCAGTTGACCGAGTCGAAATCTAGAGTGCATCTTCACTGCCAGATTCAATGCGAAATCATCGAAGATGAGGAGCTTACCTCTAAGTTAAACGGGTTCGGATGTTCAACCAAAAGTCCATAGCCTGATGAAGTTATAGCGGATGGACCGAATTAGTTTGTGCTGTGGAAGCAGTTTACGGTACAATGATGGAACGGGGTTCGAATAACCCTTTTTTGAAAAAAATTGCGGCCAGGCACCAGATACTGCGATTATGTGGAAGAAAATGAGAAAAAACAAAATTTGCAGTGCAACTTTATCTATTTTGGTGTGAGGAATATTAAAGAACAGGCACGCTTAATTGCCAGGTCCGGGCTAGTAACTGACCTGGCAACTGTTTTCTCCTGACAAATAAGTCACCTCTAATTAGGTGCTAGAGACCTACGATGGCGCAATTTTTCCGTGCTCGTCTTGGTGCTAATTGTTTGGGACGCTTCCACTAAGTGTCTATAAACCTTCGAACACGTGGAGTACGACCTGTACACCGTTCAAATGTTTTGCTGTTATCTACCGTGTCTCCAGTATATACTATTTGGGCAACGGTGATGGTTCTGAGGGATCACTTTCCGCTGTTTTCAGCCGGATGTGCCTGTAGCCACGGATAATAAAGGGTAGTTTAACCAAAATGGGACGTGTTGCAGGAGCCTCACAAGCAAATCCTAAAAATTCGCGGCTAACTTCCCGAGCTTGGTTTGCTTGTCCGGTCCCTATGCGTGAGCATGAACCAAAAGCTGTAACCCAAAAGACCGCAAAAATTGCATGTCCTAACGGGATGTAAGAAAATGGTGTCCAACTCAGAACCTCTACTAAAAAGCATTCAGGTGCACTGAGCTGCAGGATTCCTAAATATGAGTAGGACACTTTGCATCACTTAAGGGGTGAACTTCAAAATGAATTATTTACAGGATTCTCAAACCTTTTGTCGGACAATGATAACGCTCAGGTTCTCAATCTGCCCGAGGTGGTCGTATTATGGATTTACGCGGTTCTATTTTATTGCTATTCCGGTGGCTCGAGGTCTTTAGTAATCGGAAGTGCAGTATTCTGTTTGAACTTAAAATGCAGGATTAAACTGGAGGCAAAGAACGCTGGGTCGACCCTTTTCCGTTATTACTCCCGCTATCACCGGAAATGACCCTGTGATGAACATGACTGATGCTCTATTCATTGCTCTATTCATTATTCTCTTGTTTTAATATTCCATATGCTGTACATATTCTCCAATTCGAATACATACGTGCTGGTTGTTACGCTTTACTGAATTCTGGATTTCTAGTTTGTCGGGTTGTACCGGTATACGTACGAAACTTACTTCCCACATTTTGGCGTCGCGCTTGGAACGATTCATCATGCCTGTCGAAATGGAACCATTAGATGTTAACTAAACTGCGCGTGACGTAGAGGATTATTTGGAACGATTCGACATATGGTGCCTCACAAAATCCGATATGGATGAGAAGAAATTCACCGCATATTTCCTACATTTCGTCGGCAAGCAGGCGTATACTTTGATCAAGAATTTAGTATATCCTGAATCTCCAATCGATATTTCTTACACTGCATTGAAGAAAAAAGTTCTTCAACACTTCAAACCGATTAACTTCGTAGCAGCCGAAAGAGCTAGATTCAATATGTTGACCCGCTCTCATTCTCAGTCGGTCCGTGATTTCGTGTTACGGCTGCAGACACAGGCAGCCAAATGTGACTACGGTGCCCAATTGGAAGAACAGCTGCGTGATAGACTCATTGCTGGCATTCAACTGCCCGAATTGCAGCATAAGCGGTTACTCTGTCCGGATCAGAAATTTCAAACTATTCGGAAAATATGTGAGCAGTATGAAGATGTGAAGCATGTGACGAAGACTGAGGAAGCAGACTTGCTAAATTATTCTAAAACAAATAATTCAAGGATGCGGACGAACAACAAATTCAAACCTCGAACAGATTCTCGTGCCTCAAATCCATCAACACGTCACTTCATAGATCGTAACCCTAATCCGATGGCTCAAAAATTTGG
>NW_008751668.1:3399879-3400010 GCF_000715545.1 Opisthorchis viverrini
GTCTGTCTGCTCCTATTGACTACTGGCTACGAACTGCGTATAATCTAATAGTCGCAATCGTCCTGTGAGATCCTTAACCGTCCGGATCTTACACAGTTAATTAACAATTACCGCAATTAATCAGTAACGCA
>NW_008751668.1:3406268-3406501 GCF_000715545.1 Opisthorchis viverrini
AAAGTGCGTCACTTAACTTCTGACCCAAAGACAGAAGTAAAGGCATTATCTGAAGATATTTCCACTCTTTCTCTATCCGTTTTGTCCCAAAATTCGTCACATGTTTTTAAAACGTTGATATCCGCTTCTGGTCAAAAGCATGATTTTATTGTTGATAATGGTAGTGTTGAGTCCATCATTCCACAATCAGATCTAACTGCATTCTACCCCAGTGCCGTGATAGTGCCTACAGA
>NW_008751668.1:3407816-3411838 GCF_000715545.1 Opisthorchis viverrini
GAATACACACGTGCTGGTTGTTACGCTTTGCTGAATTCTGGAGTTCTGGTTTGTCGGGTTGTACCGATATACGTGCGAAACTTAATTCCCACGGGCCCCACGCTATAACACACACTAGTTGAAGGCACTTTAAATGCACTGTGTGGTATTTGAATGAATAAAATCACCTTATCCTGATCTTTTGATAGAAAACAGTGATCACTAATGAACAAGAAGGCGTGAGAAAGTTGTCCTACATACCTAACAAATGCGGAGGCATCCGTGAGTACATTGAGCGTTGAATTTCTATGAACTCTACGGAGTTAAAACCATCCGAAGCCGCCGGTTAGCGGTGGCCTGCATATACAACCTAATGATGTTGCAACGAACTCCTTGCCTAAAAATTTTGCAGCACCAGGAAGAAGGACTGAGGCCGTTCATTGAGGGTTGTAGACATTACTGGTAATACACAGACATGTTTCTCGTGACAGCGGTCTTCGGGCAACTTGTACCTCTTCAACATCCCAATGTGCCTTACCGAAATATGAGGAAAATGGCTACCCCACTGGCATACCAGATGGATTGGCACAGCTCAGTGTGTATCGAAATTCCAGCACATCTCTCATATTCTTCCAAAGATTTGGTTCCGCGCAACATAATCTTCGCATGAGATGCCGAAAAATCCCTGATATTTCCACCTGCATCCACTGACTGACCAATGTATTGCTGGCTGACTCTTGTGATTAGGAGCAGTTCCGCGTTTAGAACCCAAAATGTTTGTTGACCAAACACGAATAACTATGCTCACCCAAATTCTTTCATCTAAACTTTTCGAAAAGAGGCACCAGAATCGCCGTCCCTTCCATCGCACTTGTGGCTTTATTGGCCGACACCGATTGTCCATCTCCCTCACAGCACCTTAAAGCAATCTGGACATTCTGGCTCGAGCTGCAAGAAAGTGTACTTGGAGCGCTTCGTGGCTTCCGGCGCTGTAGGATGTTGTTTTTTCCATCTTTCCTTTGCCTCCATTATAACATTGGGTATTTCTCCAATTGCATAAGCGTTTTTTGTTTGAATATGGAACACTACAAAATCGTGCACTTGCACAAATCACGCACTACACACGTGGTCGCGTGCTTCGACCTCCTCTTCTGATTTAGCTTGCGCTTTCAGCGGTCATTCGCAGGTTTCATGCGGTATCGAAACCTTTCAGAATACCCTCGGATTTTATTATATGGGAGAACTGTATAGAAGGTCTCTGGACAACCAGGACCGTATTATTATTCACTACCCGACCCGGGCCAACGACGAACTATCTGAAAAAGAACAAGTCTTAGTGAGTTTGTTCTATCTGACCTCCATTACTGTGAATTCTTTTAAGGCAGGTCTTTTGGTAGCCAGACCACCACACTGGTCATGATGTACGACTTCACACGCTATTATCTTTGCTGTCTGACACTCACCATCAGATACTCTCACATTCAGACTGACCTCGGTTCTCATAATGGTAACCTGTAAGTATGTCGCATCCTTTCGCACCAACAAGCGGCTAACGATGGCGCCTTATAATTCACACAATGGAATCGAATCTTCGAAAGCTACGACGTGTCCCTTTGGACAAAGCGAGACAAGCAATTGAGTTCAGAGAATGAGTCCAGTCTTGTGAGCCCCATCTAGGCGTCTCGGGTTATCAGTGCTGTTAGGAAAGTATTCCACCAGGTTTTTCTGCCAGAGGTATGATTGCTTCAGCGGGCAATGAAATCAGTGAGCTGCAAAAATATAGACGTATAATAAGATGATTTGAAATGTGAGCACATATGCCACAAAACGCAATATTTTGCCGCAAAAGGTTTCATTCCATGTGCGAAGGTTTTGCAGTTAAGAGCATTATGCGCTTAATGGGTTGTGTTCGCAAATTTCGCGGGGCGAAACAATTTTTCTGGACAAATGTTCCTTTTTGAGAAAAAATTCCCGAATTCACCGGCACTTTCCGTATCGAATTCTTTCTATAATCAATTTGACAGCGCCGTTATAGCGTGGTGGTCTGGCTACCCAATAAGTTAGTTTACCAGGAGTGTGTGGCAAGGAAATAACAATGATTGCGCTAGGTTGGGTATACAAAAATAAAGAGATCAGAGGGAACAGACTCACTAACAATTGTTCTCTTTAAAATAGTTCGTCGTTAGCCCAGGTCAGCGAATGAACAATAATCCAATTATGTTGGTCCAGAGGTCTTCTTCTGAACAGTTCCCACATATAAGTTTGAAGTGTTTTGGTACCAGAGTTAGTATATGAGACTCGCGAATGACCGCTGCAAGCGCGAAAGAAATCAGAAGAGAGAGTCGAAGCACGTGACCACGCTTGTATCCTGTGAAATTGTACAAGTGCGCGTTTTTGTACTTTTTCGTATTCAAACAAAAAACGATTGTGCAATTGATGAAATGCGTAGTGTTATAATGGAAGTAAAATAAAGGTACAAAACGCCACAATGCCTAACAGTGTTCTTTATCCCAGTCATTTGTAGTTTTGCTAAATTTTGGTGGATGGCAACACTTCACCTTTGGTTGACTGTCGTACAGAGTGTTCGAATTTGAGCTACCGGCAACATGTCGAATGAGGTCTAGGTTATATTTTTTAGCGTAAAGTCATACACCACCGAGAAAACCTGTGAGGAACACCTGTTCAAAGCCGCGTGTCATTACCATGTGGGTGGCCGAACTAGGGATTATCGCACCATTTTGTTACATGTCGAATATCCTCACAATGTATAGGGAAGGTCGGAACATATTAGATGAAGTTGACTTTCTCAGACCCCATTCAAGTGAGGCTGACACCATTTTGATGTCGAATATCCTCACAATGTATAGGGAAGGTCGGAACATATTAGATGAAGTTGACTTTCTCAGACCCCATTCAAGTGAGTGAGGAGCTTTCGTTTCATCTGACTAAAGCTAAATTCATGCGTTCTTAGAGGGTTATTGGATGCCGCTATTACCTCATGTCACTTTGTACCTCATTACAACATCACATCAGTGTTGGTTCATTCAAAACATGGGTTCTGCCGAACTATCTGAAATCCCAAATTTCGCTCTATGCCGTCCTTATTCTCAGTCAGACTTCAATACCTATATGAGGTTTAATTTCGGCCGCTAGCACAGTTTATTACCCTAAATGCGCCATTCGGTAATAAATACAGTTCGCCATTCGGTATAAATACAGTTCTAACTAAATCAGTAAGTTGTACCCCAATTAATGCCATTCATAACCAAAGCAATAAAGCTGCTCATCCCCGGCTGACACAGCACCGTTGTTTTTCCAATTTTACTGCAGGACTTCCTGACCTAGAAGTTTGTGTTTTTGGCACACGTGCTTCCCTCAACCTCCCACCCAACACCAACAACGTAGTCAGCAACCCACCTGGTCTTTGCGTCCGTTAACTGCACATTCACTTCTTGCATTTTCCGCAGAGTGCACCCTATTTTTTACTATTAAAATAGCTTCGACCATATATTTTAAAGCAATGGTTTTAACATATTCTGACAGTAGCCACTTAAATTTGATGGTGCACTGACTTTAACCCCGCCTTCTTCTAGATTTTCTATCACTGAACCTGTGTATGTTTTCTCGTCTAGGGCTAATCAGCTAGCGCCCGTGGGGCTCCTAGCAGTTCCCAAGCATCCTCTAGACTGTAGACCCCTGATGAGCAGCCGGTAATCAGCATTCCGAAATCAAGCTTTTTATTGAAGTTCACCAAAACCAGTTTTACCCCAGTTTTTTTAAATTACATTTGCAGATTGAGCATGAGTCTACTGTCTAAGTCATATTCACTCAGATTGAGCTCATTTGAAAATCGAGTCCATAAACACAGTATATCCCGCCCTGTCTTTAACATTCACAGACGGTATGTTGTTAAGATCCGAACCTATCTAGCATGACTTGATGCGTTTCGTGCCAAATTTGGCGTCCAATACCCATTGATCAAAAATGTTTTGCCCTTCTAGACCTAATCCGTCAAGATAGAGAGCAGCGGTGATAATAATAAT
>NW_008751668.1:3412652-3413350 GCF_000715545.1 Opisthorchis viverrini
CTGGCATTGGAACTCCAGGATTTCAAGTCGTCCGCAAAAAGTAGACATGGACTCGCAAGAACGTCTGGGAGGTCGTTGACGTAGATCAGAAACAGGAGTGGTCCCAAGACGGATGATTGTGAGCTTTCCGGCCTTTATTGTCAAACGCTGTCAACAAATTACTATGATTTACCTCCAACTTCACTTGAAATTTCAGTTGTGTCCTAGGCAGATGGACGTATGAACTTATTGTTTATTCGCATCAACGTATCCCAATCAACTCACCAGCGCCATGTTCGGAGTGCTCCCGTGTAACGCATTTGAAACTCGAATGTATCTGCTTGCCCGTCCCTCATATGACCTTATACGTGCCCCTCCCTTTCTCTCTTCCCCCATTGCAGGTACCGCGGACGAATCACCACGGGCCCTGGACAGGGAAGAGTACCCCGCTTGTACACCCCCCTAACTGACCTTGACCCGACCCTGTACCCCCCCCGCTTCCGTTTTCGGTTTCGCTCAATACACGTGTCGTTACCACACTCCGGCCTTCTCCCTTGTTCCACCCGACCTGTGCGCATGTGTGCTGTGTATACTGTGTGGATTCATTAATACCAGTCCGTATATCTGCACATTTCAGAACTGACGTGTGCCGTCATGTCGAACGTCGAATACCGCTGACTTCCTGACATCCCACGCTACATTGGTGACAGAGGTGGGAT